>NW_016157125.1:635175-678278 GCF_001687245.7 Rhagoletis zephyria | reverse complement strand
AGAGGAGAGGAGAGGAGAGGAGAGGAGAGGAGAGGAGAGGAGATGATGGATGGGGTAGGATAGGATAGGATAGAATAGAAAAGGATATGATAGGATAGGTTTAGATGAGATAAGATAAGATAGGATATATTTTGACAGTATCGAATTGGGAAAGATAGATAAATAAAAGGAGGACATGGTTAAGGTTAGGTTAGATATGATTGAGTAAAATTTGATAAAGTTAGGTGAAGTTAGGCTAGGTTTCATAAAAGTAGAAAATGCGTACCTCTGAGTTCCATTTCTACTGGATAGCTTTGTGTATTGCATGTCTTGCTGTTCCCAGAATTTGTCGATAAACTGTGGCCGTTTTTGCTATGAATATGAATAAGGAGTAAAAATCGGTAACAGAGTAACATTCCGTCAATTGCGAAAATTTTGATTTTTAAACAATTTTGCCTTTCGGGACCAAAAAGCTATTCAAACCTGTGTTTTTAGCAGATGAAATTAGTTACAAAAATATAAATTTTAAATAGCTTGAATTGATTTTTGCATCACGATATGCTTATTTAACGCTTCATAGCTTATATTCTAGATTTAGACCAGTATATTTTTAACTAATAGTTAAGTTCAATTTTAAATTTTAAATTCCAATTAATTCGACAATTCGCATACTCACCTTCGTTTTAAACTTTATAATTCGATATATGAAATTCTCTCTCGGGCATTTGTCGCTCGCATTCGATACGAGTTCCGCTTCTTGTTCATCTGTTGCACGTTGTTGACGCCTAAAAGTAGACAACACTCACTTTGTTCATATGCAATGAATGCATAACATATGCTCAAAAGGTGAAAACAAATAAAAAATTGCTGCCGCTAGCATGCTCGTACGTGAATGAACGCAAACCACCATCAATATCAACACCAACACATTAAATTTAATATACTCATGTGCATGTAGAAAAAAGAGCATATGTTTATGCATTTGTGCTTGCAAAAGGGGTTGTTGCAATGTTATATAGCGCTAAACATAGTACGCTGGCAAACAATGCAGTTAATGAGCATCGTACATCTTTCCCTCGCTCCTCTTTCGGTTCTACAGCGAGAAAACATGTTGCATGTCAAACATTTGTACATAGTACATTTTCAGGCCACTGAACTCATAAGTATTTACTTACATATATGTATTTAGCATATCATAGCATAACCTGTTTGTAAGTGCCACATCTCTACCCTACCCACAATGGCTGGCAGTTGTGCAAGTCGGCGCCGGTTTAGACGCTGTTGCATCGTTTTCGTCAGCAGTTCAAGTATGTCTCATCTGATTGTGGCTGAAGATGCACTTTTTGCGCCACTGTTGTTGTGTGTTCGTGCAGAGATAAGTGATATTTATGTTAAGCTAAGGCGCTTGCGGTTGCAACTAAGTATTTAGGTAGGTACATATGTATGTATGTTTACTATCTAATGCAGTCTGCCAAAAATTTTATTGTGTCTGCTTGTTGGTGCTGTGAAATGGTGGCACAGTGCGGTCTGTATCTGGTTGGCTAAAAGCATTCGCTGCCCGAGGTGACCCAATTAGGCGTGGTAGCGTAGCTTGTGCTGTTATGTAGTGAGTTTTGATTTATTCAGGACTACATGAAATTTTGGCATAGCCAGTCAAGTGGGATCAATGTCTGAGTTTATATTTTGAAGTAGTTATTTATGGGATAAGCGTAACTACTAGTTGCATAGTTAAGAGGTGTCGTTTTTGTGAAAAAAGAGCACAAGGCAACCCTTGCTTGCAAGAGAAATATATACCCGTTCTATTATTTCTTGAAGAAAGAGTGAGGCAAGAGCCTGGTGAAATATCAGATGTCAAAATTCCTTGGACACACACACGAAATAATCGACTTTTTTTCTTGACAGTTTTCTTGAGAGCTGCATACTGGCCAATAGGCTGAAAGATGCAAAGCAAGAGGACTGAACCGCAGAGCAAATCAGCTCTAAGGCTTGAGCAGAATCTTTCCTGGAGAATCATCGGGAAAAAGCTAAAGCTGACCTCCAAAAGTGGAAGCGCACGGAGGAGCAAACAAACAAGGAGCGCAAAAAATCCTCTGCCGACGTGGCGGGGGAATCGCTCTTCTATGCTGTGATCGACCGATACGCTGTAAATTGGGACCTGGTAGCTGGGAAGCTCCGAGCTTCCAACTCATGACCGGAAGGCTGTGAAGTTGGAGGAGCCAATGGGCAGGCGAAGAGTGCCAGTGATGGTTCTCAATAACGAATCACTTACCTCCTTATCCAACCTCAATTGGAGGATGAACTACGGCTTTCAAGCGCCATGTTTATCGACAGGAAATCGAGCCTTAACCGCCAAAATAACGTAAGCGACATTTTTTTAATTTTTTTATGCAGAAATGCATCTACATACTCTAGGAAAATTTCTGCATCAAAAATAAAATTTTGAAAAAAATTTCGCTTACGTTATTTTGGTGGTTAAGGGTCGATATGTCGAACAAACCGAATGCTCTATGGACTGCGAAGTCGCGTCCAGCTGCGACACGGTGGGTCAGCACTTTGAGTGTATCGCTCTCAGCGATAGGTCAGACGACGTCAGATCGCTGACCGATAAACTTGGCCTTGACGAAGAGGGCATTCCTCCATTATCTGAGGCTGATGATGCCAATTGTATGGTCATAGGACGTCCGGCCAGACATATTGAAAACAATATCAGAAATAAATCTCCACCACAGCAAAGCGGCGTCAGCCGCACTACTCCCCCGTCTCCCTCAAAGGGAAGAGGACAACGTGCTTATCCAAGAACCTTGGGTCATCAAAGATCGTGTTTGCGGCTTAAGCAGTAAAGATTATCAGGTGATCTATACAAGAGACAAAGGTAAACCAAGCTGTGACTAATTAGTAAAGAAAAATATTAATGTCTACTTTCTGACACACTTCAGCGATGCAGACACCACAGTGGCCGCACTAGAAACCTCAGGAAGGAAAATTTTGATTGCCTCGTGATACATGGCACATGGCCAGCACTAGTCACACAGCTAATAATCGAAGCAAGCAAGCGAATGCCCATCATCATATTTGGGGCAGCTGGAACACAGACGATCGAGGTGAGTCACTTTTCGAATTGTTATTAAGCAATAATCTTAGAATATGTAATGTTAGGGATACCCCCAATTTTCTAACTTACCAACGAAGGGAGGTACACGCCTAGAGAATTCGTAAATCGCAAATTCTAGACTCAGCAGCAAGCTAAAACGTGTGCTGTTTCTTCAAAGAGCTTGAACAGAGATAACGGACGCCCTTTAATTCAAGTTTTTAATGAACCTGTGAGTTCTTTTGAAATTACCACAATTCAATTATCTACGTTCTGGGGAATGAGTTAAAATATCTATAAAACAGAGTGTAGCTTAATTTTATTAGCAACAGCAGACAAATTAAAAAGCGCAAGGGAATCGACGGGAGTGTGGTTGCTGGGGCAGAAAGCAAACAAATATATTGTAGACACAGTAAAAGCTTAGGCACATTTTCCTGACTGTATGTATGTAGATATGTATGTATGTATGTGCAATTAATTTGCAAGAAGTTAAAATAACCAGAAACGTGATACTTGAAGGTTAAACAAAGTACGCTTAAGGAGAGCTTTGGCAATCTCTTGTATTTACGAGTATACATAAAATAGGAAGATGCTGCAGGCGAAGGCGTTGAATAAACTGCGCTTGAGTAAATGAAGATGTAGAAATCGGAAAATGATGAGTAAAAATGCAAACATATACAGTTGCCCTTGCTGGCAAAGTAACAGAAAAGCCAGAAGGTAAGGGGTGTACTTGTGAAGTCATCATATTACTTTGTGGCCATGGGAATAAAGGTCGAGCAGCTGGGGTAGATAGGCACACAAACACATTTCGAATTATATTTGATCTGCCTGTTCTTCTTTCTTTTTAAATGTTTCTGAGTGCGTTATTCATGCCACTTTAATGTAAAAATGCGATACAACTTTTGATCTCTTTATATGGAATGGAACTGTTCAGTTTTGTTCGAGCATGTCCTATGAAGACAGTAAGTGTTCCCCTTTATACCCAAACTAATATGAAAAGAAACTAGTTCCAGGTAGGTGCGATTCTAACCGGTGATAGTAAGCTTGCTGGGCGAATACTCCCGCCCCATTAGAAATGTATTTGATTAATTGGGTAATAAATACCCAAATGTACTGCACTCGGACTAGTCTCTGAGTATATAAAGAACGCGTGAGTAACAGTTGTGGAAATCATTGGACGATTCAGCTACATATGTACATGCATATATAAATAGGTTTGGTTACAAATTGAACATTAATTTCATTACATTTTATCCATTTTGTCGGGTCCAGTGGGCGATTTTATTCTAACCATTTCGCGAATAGTTCAGGACTATTTCAGGTTCATTTTGTGACTGATTTCGAACTACCCCAAAGTAGTTCGTCATACTAGACCTAAAACTTTCCTGATGCAGTCCTAAAGTGGTTCTGAAAAAGTCGTTAACTTGTACCGAAATTTTCTCCAACAAGTCTTGAAACGGTCCGGAAATGGGCCTTTACTACCTGAAAACGAACTCGAATTAGTCCCGAAATCGTCCGCAGCTTATACCGATATGTTCCCTAAATAGTCCTGAAATATTCGTGAATGATCCCGAAATGGGTCTGAAATAGCCCCAAAATTATCCTCAAATAGCCGGGAAGTAGTGTTGAAATGGTCCTAATCTAGTCCCGAAATGGTGCTCAAATTGCCGTAATTAGTCCCGAAACGGTTCCGAAATGGACCTGAAATAGGTCTGAAAGGGGCCTAATATTGCAGTGAACTATCCCGAAATGGACCTGAAATATTCCTAAAATAGCCGTGAACTGGCCGCGAAATTATCACGAAATGACCCTAACAAAGTTCTGAACTGCTCCCGAAACGATTCCGAACAAGTCTGAAGTGATCCTAAAATAGTCCTAAAATTGCCCTGAAGTAGTCTAGAAGTGAAAATATCGAGAACTTGCTCTGAAATGATATCCAAGAAGTCCACAAATGGTTCCAAAATGGTTCCGTAGTAGTCCCAAAATGATCTCGAACTAGTCCCGAAATGCTCTCGAGATAATACCGATATGTTCCATAAATAGTCCTGAAATAGTCGGAACTATCCCGTAATGGACCTGAAATAGCCCCAGATTGGTTCTCAAATAACCGTGAACTAGTCGTGAAATGGTCCTGATCTTGTCCCGAGACGGTGTCGAAATGATCCCAAACTAGTCCCGAAATGGCCCTGAAATAGTTCTGAACAGGTTCCGAAATGATCCCGAACTAGTGCCGAAATGGTCCCCAATTAGTCGAAAACCAGTATCGAAATGATCCTGCAATAGCTCTGTGCTGGTCCAAAAATGCTCATCTTTACATACAAGAAGTAATTACACATTTTCTGCTGGGTTACACAAGAAGAAGCTACAGATTTCATACTGGGTTAACGCATATTTTACCTACACCGAGGACTAAGTTGCTTATAGATCAAAAATGAATGTATGGGTGCATGTATTATAACAATACTTTTGCTGAATTAGAGAAAATTAAATTTTCTACCAATTTGGCGTGCACACAGCGCAATTTTAAACACTCATACATTTGTATTTATGTGTATGTATGTTTGCATGTTTAAGCGTACATCAATTTGCATCCATACGAGCACGTTGCGGAGCAGCCATATTATACCCAACCAATGCAATTAGATTTTAATTAAGCACAAACGCGCGTCACTTACCACAAACAGGATGTTGCGGTGGTGGTGCTGGTCGAGCTGCCGCTGCCGCTGCCGCCGCCGCCGCCGCCAAGTGCATCCTTTGCCATACAACGCCCGAAACAGGAGCCCATTGTTGTTAACGGTGCGAGCTGCTGTGGCAAATGTTCGCTTCCAACAACAAATTCTAAAAAATTGGCTGCTGGTAGATGCGTTTGAGTTTGTTGAATGGTTGCTCCTGCTGCTGCTGTTGCCGCAAAAGCTACTACCACGTTCGGATTATAGCTGCCAGCAAAGGGTAACTCCGTTAGGGCAAAAATAACAAGCGCAACATTAGCATAGGAAATCAGAGTTAAAGTGAAACGAACGCTTGTCAGGTGGGATCGGTTAACGTTGATCCGGCTATGGTTACAGCTTCCGGTTGCTGCCGCAAAAGTCAGCTGTGTTTGTGGCCACTTATTCTTCCTTTGACACGCCAATCTCCCCGCCGCTTTTCGTTGTTGGTATGCTAAACTTATTACACGCACAGCTGCTGCGCTGTTGTTGTGGTTGCTGTGCGCTTTTGTTTTTAGCGTAAACGCTAACTGCTGGGTTGCCGTTGCTGTTGTTGTTGTTGTTGTTGTTGTTATAGTGGCTTTTGCTGTTTGTATTGCATTTAATTTGCTGTTATTTTTTTTTATGTAAGCCCTGTGTGCCTCAAATTTTCCACAACAAATCCAGCAACCGCAACGCCGCCACGTACGCGCATCCATTTGCATAGAAATGTGCGAAATTTTCTTCTGCTGCAGGATAATATTTGCGCAGGAAATCGTCGTTTTTCATAGAATAACTGTAGTTTAGACATTGATGATTCTTTATTCGTTTCTCTTAAGTGCAACACGAAGTATTTGTTTTCGCATTTGTCATTGTTATTGTTGTTGCATTATAGCTCTTTTTGTTATTGTTGTTGTCGCTGGTGTTACATGAACTTGTCTCGCCGCCATTGCTATGACTTGCTGAGTTTGTTAAAGTGTTCAGCGATGGCATTGGCTCAGGTCAAGGATTTCATAGTGGCTTGCTGCTATTGAGCTCCACAAAGTATGCTTTAAGAATTACATATGCTACAGGAAAACAAGTTTTTAACAGCTATTTACTAAGTTTCTGTCATTTATACACAACTTTTGGCAATTTTTTTTTTGCCCCAAACACTTGCACAGTGACACAAACGTACATACACCACTAACTGCAAAGCCACTTCAAAACAAGTCCCAGTACGTACACACGTCAAGCACCATCAATTAAGGCTAATCAATTTCTCGGGCCGTAATTTTTCATTGCATACTTTTATGAGCCACACAGCTCACACATTCTTTTGAGTACATTTTTTTCCACAAAAACTTCCACGTTGTTGCTCGACTTCACAGTTAAAAACAATTAATTCACATTTCACCCGTCGGCGTAGGAGTAGTTTTTAATAATTTGCTTTTTTCGCCTTTGTTATTTTGTTCACTTGTCACGATTGTGTCACACTCACTTCCATACTCGTTTGTATATTAACACAAAGCAACTTTCAACCACAAATCAACTTGAACATGGTCAAAAGACAAAGGCAAAGGAAGTCAAGCAAAAACAAAGGGGCTCACCCGCAAACACGATAAAAGTGTGTAGTCAAAGTAAAAAGAGAGAGCCTCAAAGGCCCCACCACCTCTGTTAAGAGTCGAAGTCACAATAGCTGTTAGGTGGGGGGAGGCGCTATCTATGGCTCTTGTCGCTTTGAATGCGTCACGTCACTGCATGACACCGACACCAACGCCACAACTCGTGCAACTGGCGTCCTACGTTGTCGAGCATTCAGTTGCAAGCAGTCATAAGCTGTGTTGCCACACAATTTTTTATTATTTACCAAAATCACCGAAAAAAGTTACCAAATTCAACAAAAAATTACCAAACTTATTTTATGTGCAGAACTGTACAAACATACATACCGAGCCCTAACCGCCAAAATAACGTAAGCGACATATTTTTTTTTAAATTTTCTTTTCTCTGCGTCAAAAATAAAATTTTGAAAAAAATGTCGCTTACGTTATTTTGGCAGTTATGGCTGGATATGTATGTTTGTACAGTTCTGCACATAAAATAAGTTTGGTAATTTTTTGTAATATGTTCAAACTTGTTAAAATATGGTACGGCTATAATTTTTTCGACCACTGTATGTAAACAAGTGACAAGAAAATACATCAAAAATTCAACGCTTGAAGGAAAGCTTTCGACTCACACAGAGTGAAGTCCCCCGCTGAATGCCGTAGCTTTTTGAATGAGAACATACATATTTACGTATAATTCTACTCATATATATGGTTTGCTGGTACACCGGTAAATTGATAGTAATTGCAAAGCTGACGAACTGACAGCGAAAGGAAACCTTCCAGGAAACCTTCCGGGAAAGGATGCGGTGGATATACTTAGCAATAGCCACTGTCAAGCAGTTTGTTAAAGATCACATCATTCTAGTAGCCAAGGAATGCTGGAACAACTTTCGCCTTGCGAAACCTTCAGGATTACTTGGTATTTCTATAAAAGGAAATGCTTACGGGCCACTTACTAATGTGGAATCAGAACCTATATTGACCTATTTGACATGTGAGACCGAATCGAAAAAGTTACCAAATTGAAAAATAAATTACCAAACTAGATAAATAAAGCAAAAAATTACCAATTTTGGTTAAAAATTACCAAAGTGGCAACGCTGGTCATAAGCGTGGAAAAAAAGTTCACTACACACACACTGTGCAAACAAAAACGCTAAACTTGCAGGTGTGTGTATGCGAGTTAGTGATTTCCAGCGTGACCAGGCTAAGCGTTTTGAGGCTAGATTTGGCATACATATAATTTTACGCCACAGCCTCAGAACTTCAGGACCGTCTTCGCTACTTTTTTCGGGCCTTTTTTACTTAAAATATTCATAACAAAATTCGAAGCGGATCATTTAAAAATAAATGCCAAGTTATACCAGAAATTCTTAATATTATTTATCGTTCAAAAATTCCAATGACAGCGCAGAGTACCATTTCTTTGCGAAAATACTTCCTTAGTATTTTTCTTAGGTTTTTAAAAAAATTATACTAAGAAATTTGCTTTAACGCTTTAAGTACCAGGGGAAACATATTTCCCAAAGAGTCAGTCCCCTCATAAGGAAACTGCGTACGTTTAAGTAGACTTACATTTCATATATTCTATCTGTGCTATTTTGATCAAAAAATGTTAGAATTTTTTTTATCAAAATTAGAAAAGTAGCGAAATAATTTTTTAGTTTTAGTTTTAGAAAAAGCTGCTTTTTAAGATTATTTTTGGGAAAAGTACTTTTTACGAAAAAACAGTTTTTAGGAATAAAATATGTTAACGCAAATTAGAAAAAATTTACCTGATACTAAAAACAAGTATTTTGTGGAGAAAAATAATATTATTGCAGTGAAAGTTATATGTTTCGAGAAAAATTATTTTTGGAAATAAAAATAAAAAAAATTATTTTTTTAGAATAAAAATTTCAGGGTAATAAGTAACTTTTTTATAAAAAAATATTTTTGGTGGAAGATCAATTTAAGATGTTTACTGAAGAAATAATGCCTATCAGAATTATAAAACCATTAACCCTATGCATATACAAATATTTTTGGGCAAAAAATGATTTCTTTGGGGAAAACCAAAGTATAAGAACACATGTTTTGGAAAAAATTTATTCACAAAACTCAGAAAAGATAAGAAGACTAATTAAAATTTTTTTGTATAATATAAAAGTTGGAAAATTAGTTTTTAATCAAAATTAAATAACATTCTAACGAACAAATGATTATTTACATTGATTTTTTTCTAAGAACTCGTTTATTTAGACATCGATTAATAAAATTGTTTGGGTTTTCTATTTTTAAACTGAACTCCTTTTTGCATGTCCTGAAATTTTGCAGCCGTTATAAGCTTGATTTACGTACATGTGTATGTATGTATGTTATTGTGTGTTTTGATGAGAATGATTTAAAAATTTTTTTCCAGAAAATCGCTATCGCGCAACTTATCGAGTGGGCGAAGAGTTTTTGAGTAATGAATACACTGACTTCTTTATAACTTATTACTTTTTTTAACGTATAGCTTTTTCTAACCTTTTTTCAAAACCAATTTAGCTTCGCTTTTTGTGATCATCTGGTCACACTGTTAATTTCATTGTGCTTTGACTTGCTCTTGCTTTATTTTTGACTCTGGGTGCTCTTCGTGTGTTTTTTTGTTTCAATTTCCCGCCTATAGGTGTTTGTTTTATTTTCGCATGGAGTGCATCAGCTGTTGAGCTGTCAAAGCGACAATGTGTTCGCGTTGCTCCTCAAAGGAGCTTTGTGAGTAGTAAAATGTGGAGCTTGTGCTTTAAAAGCTACCAAAAGGGGTAATTTTCATTGCAAGTGCTGAAACGAGCTTAACGAATATTAATTTTCTCTAAGGTTTGGAACTAACTTTGCGCTTAGGCGGTCCTTCAAATGAAAGTTTTGATTCCAAGCAGTGCTATGTAGAATTTATTCAAAGCTTTCTATTAGGGCTGTCCCACTGCTTGATTAATCTTACTATTAATTAAAAATTATTTAAATCACTCAAAGACGCGATTAATTTAAAGCAGAACTTAAATTACGTAAATAATTTTACTTTTGCTTAAGGGCTAACAGTCGAAAAAATAGGATTAGAAGGAAATAAATTTTTTTCTGACCCAGATTGAACGTTATAAGAACAATCGTATTTAACGTAGATAAGGTTAATATTTCGGATTAATTTTCGAAAATTAAAAAAACCAAGAAGTTAAAAAAAAGTGTTACGATTAAAAAAATGTGTTTTTCTTTAAGAAGGAAGTAGTCATGCCGATACGTAGGGAAACAATTGCATTTTTTTTTAA
This sequence comes from Rhagoletis zephyria, assembly GCF_001687245.7. Taxonomy (NCBI): domain Eukaryota; kingdom Metazoa; phylum Arthropoda; class Insecta; order Diptera; family Tephritidae; genus Rhagoletis; species Rhagoletis zephyria. The sequence continues at coordinate 667,654 of NW_016157125.1, read as the reverse complement.
TTTCAGTAGTTTGAAAAAAAAACGGCAAGAATTTAGGATTTATAGATATTCGCTCTCAACATTTATAAAAGGTTCATTTGAAAAAAAAAAAATTAAAAATAAACTTAATACTTAAAACGCTTATTTAACACGAATAATTAATTAAATATAGCAAGCTTACTTTAAGTTACTATTAAGAACACTTACATACATGCTTGTTGGAAGGTGCGTGTGTTTCCTATATTTTAAACAGAGAAACATTTATTGAGCTTGCGGCTATTCAAGCTTTTAAAGTTTAATGTTAAAACGAACCATTTCATGCGCGCCACGGACACGGTTTTCGAAACGAACGATGAGCTTTTAAAACGAAACGGCACCGGAAATTTGCAAAAGTAACGACCAGCAACGCCAACGCAACTGGTGGCCATTTTAAATAGGCTGCAAACACCTACATACATAATTTTCACGGATTTTCACTTAATTTTGCAAAACGCGATATTAATACTTGCTTTTTAGTAAAATGCCCTGTTTAACACATTTTTCATCATTCCGCCATCTTTGAAGTTGCTTCACTTCTGCACTTCTATTCACTACAAATTTAAATAGATTTGACTAATTACTACCGTCCGCGCACCGCATCGAATTTATTACAACCACGAGCGACAACTTCAGATATTACACTGAGGTTCTTCCGTTGGTGATGTACAAAAGCTTTGGAAGGCTTGCAGAAAATGGCGAGCGACCAANGTGAGTGCAAAACTGTAACATCTGCCTTAATTTACATTTTGGTCTGCTGGTTTTTTTATTGTTGTTGTATTGACTTCAAATCATTATGAGAGAGGGAGTAGGGACGTACCAAGAAGAATATTCAACAAAAGGATGAAAGTCGTTAGAACTTGGAAATATAGCGGTGGCTGAAACAAAAAGTGTTAAACCATGTTACAGTTTTGCTCGTCACTGTATATACTTAGCCTTTACTCTGGATTATGATATATTAGTGTTAGTGAAGGTCTAAAAAAGTTTCAAATCTAAAATTTAAATGATAAATTTGTGCAATGGAAAGACTAAAGGTCTTACGTTACATCTGCCATTAATAAATAAATAAATATAAATATAAAAAATATTTTGTTTTAAAATTAAAAGTTAAATTTTTTTTCTGAAAGAAGCATTCAATCACCCTAATTTGATGAACTTAAAAAAATACTCAAATAATAAAAAAATTAAAAAAAATAAAAAACAAACAAAAATAAATAAAACAAAAAAAAAATACAAAAGCGAAGTTTAAATTCGTAATTGACAAAAAAATAAAAATCTAAAAAAAAATTTTAAAATGAAAAAAAAAAACGTGAAGCTAGAATTCACAATTAGAAAAAAATAAAAATATATCAAAAACAAAAACAGAATTAAACAAAAAATTAAAAATAAAAATGCGAAGTCTAAATTCGTAATTTGTAATAAAATATAAAAATAAAAAAAAATACAAAATACCAAAAAAAAGATAAAACAGTAAAATTGTGAAAATTATAAACATAAAAAGAAAAACAAAAAAATATACAGATGCCAAAAACTTCAAAAAGTGAAGTCTAAATTCGTAGTGTAGCCTCCTCCAGGTGGGCTTAGGAAACTACATTTTATGTAGGCTCACTACAGGCGTATTTTTTATTCTGGCTGTATCGGATTTGCCATTTCGAATACTTGAAATCTAACTTTAAATTCGTGATCAGTGAGACCAAAAATCATAAAGTAACAAATTTCAAGCCAATCCGATTATTTGACACAATATTGTCCGCCATATTGGATCCACCATTTTGAATTTTTAAAATCTATCTTCAGATTCGTAATCAGCGACCACAAAAAACCCCCTGTAGCAAGTTTTAAGACATTCCGATAAGATTTCGAATATTGGCCACTTTTTACCGTTTGCTGGTAGTGCAGTGGTAGAAACGAATAAGAGGATGATTATCGATACTATTATAACCGGAGTTCGATAAAAATAAAATGAATTTAAATTGTTTAAAATGGAATAAGTAAAAAAAAAATAAATTAAGTAAAGTGAAATAAAATAATAATCAAAAAAATCATGCCTTAGAAAAAATATTCTTTTTAAAAAAAATAGGGGTGGGGTGGTATACAAAAAAACAAAATTTTCGTAGTCCATCCATTCACTCCAGAAATTCTTAAGTTTAGAGTTTTGCATTTACTTACTCCCAAAAAGAATCTAGTCTTTTCATTTTTTTGCTAAACATAGAAATCCGCGAAAGGCTTTTGCTCGCATATTACCTCAAATAAATATTTGATAAGGACTAGTTCTCTGGCAGACGTCAGAAGCATATATTTGCAAGCTTTTACTCTATTAAGTTATTTGTTAAAATAATTGCCGACTTATCCAAAACTAAAATTTTGCTATAAATATTCGCTGATAGATAGTTTAGATAAAATTTGCCATCCTCTACTTGAGCAGTTAACAACAATCTTGAACTTAAAGTGAGTGGGTGTTGGTAATTGCCCTGTATACTGACAGTACTCAATGAATTATTCCTACTTTTTTCCAAAACCGGATTTCGAGTTATTCGAAAAAATGCAAGGGTGATGTAGATCTTTGATAACAATTGTTTGTGACATGTTAATGAGACAAATAGTACTACAGGATTTGGAAAACTTGGTAATTTGTGTAGTACTCAGTTGTACAACGCGTAAAAGTGATCATAACTTTGATGCCGATTTTTGAAACAAATTTGTGATGAGCGATGAGGCACGTTCTCACCTAAACAGATACGTTAACAAGCAAAACTGCACCCACTGTAAGAAAAAATCTTGCATTGTTTGGATTGGTTTTCGGGCTGTAGGAGTAATCGGGCGGTACTTCTTCGAAAATGATGCCGGTAACGCTATTACGGTGAAAGGACTTTGTAGTGGAATGATAACAAACGTTTTATGGCCTGAATTAGATGACATGGACTTGGACAATATGTTCAATAGTTTTGCAAGAATGGCCCTATTTAGTGACGGCAAGAAAAATTGAATAATCAATTAATAGGTTAATTGATTAATCGAAACCGTTTGATTATTAGTTGCAATTACTCATAGGGTATTAGCCGATTAATCGTTCGTTTCGATTAAAATCGAAAATAAATAAAAATAATTTAACAAGTTATAAAAAACTGGCCGTTGTTTTAAAAGATACAACGATAGCGGTGAGTTCTAGCCTGCATTTTTGCGTTTCTTTTCGATTGTTTTAAAATTAATCGGTTGATCGTTCAATTAAAATAACCGATTATAATTGGTTTTTCGATTAATCGTGCCATCACTAGCCCGTGCGAGTTTCTGCAGTCCTATTGAATCACTCGCAACTTAAAGTACTCGCATCCCAAAAGTCCCATCTGTAATTAAAAAATTCGGAAAACTAGTACCCGAAGAAACAATGTGCCCTACCTTTGGTGTTAGGGGAGATTATTTAGTATCCTGTTAGCTACTTCAAAAATGTAAGTATTTGAGTACGCACAATACTGCTGTTTATTTAGAAAATACCTAAGATTAATATCCTAACAGTGACTTTTATCAATGCCTGAAAAATAATCACCGATTATTAGACGCTCAAGACGTATCAGGTAAACTTTGATTTTTATTTTCGCGTTAAAATCGTTAATTCTGCCCAAAATAATAAAATTGAGAATTTTATAGATACGTCTGGCAGGAATTATAGTCTACAATTAGAAACGAGTCTAATAGTATCTTTAAAGAGTGGTGGGACAATTTTTCTACTTTGTGTTTTTAAGATTCCGAGTATTCCTACCAAAGCTTTTGCATATCACCTACGAAAAAAGCACATTGAGCTTAGCTCAGTATTCAATTGGATATCGTCGCGCGCGATTGTTAACAAATTTCTTGCGTCGGTTCGCGAACGGTGGTAATTAATCATAGTGAAATATGTAAGCAGCAGTTAAGATGGCTGGCTTATTAATAGCAGCAATGCTATTCTGTCAGAAATGTGAGCTAAATTAAGTGAGTCAAAAAAAAAACAAAGTGTTAATTTAGAGTTTTGCAATTTTGGTTTTAGAAAAGAAGCAGCTATTGCTATATCAGTGAAACTTTTTGTACCTATTTAAAATGGCTGTCGGTTAAATTGTTGTTGCTCGTCGTTTCCTTTGCAAATGTCCGGTGCCGTTTCGTTGTAAAAGCTAAATCGTTCGTTTCGAATCCCATGTCGGTTCCGCGTATGAATCGGTTCGTTGTTCGTTGAAGTTGAAAAGCATGCATTTTGGTAAGCTTAAATAACGAATAAAATTTCTTTAAGAAAGCATTTAATTGAATTTTTTTTTGTGGTGAGTTTATATTATACATATGTATATGTACATACGGATGTGTGTACATGTGTATGTATGTATGTATGTATATGTACATATGTATGTATGTACATGTGTATATATCGCGCGTTGAATAATATAGAGATGTAATTCAAAATTTACATTTTGGAGATTTCATCTGTATGAATCAGTGATGGAAAAGTAGGCACAATAGTGCCATTTTTGGCACTTTCATTCACAGAGGCACTTTTAGCACAATTCATCCTGTTTTGCCGCAATCATAAAGTACAGAAGTTTAAAATAAAAGGCCACTATATAACAAAAAATCACATACAACATTATAGATTAAAAAAATACAAAAAGTTAAAATTAAAAGCACTAAAAATTATAATAAGGGTCGTGAGAAATATTTACAAACCGCTGAATCCATTGTGAATACGCAGTACGATAAGTAAGTTTTCCCAACAACAAGCTTTTAATTCAGAATTTTTAGAAAGATTCTAAGTTTGCAGTTTTATAATCCATTAAATAAAAGTGCAGGTTTCTGCAATATATCGACGATTTTTGATATTTTTTTTTTGACGATGTCATACATTTTTATCCAATAAAAAATTTTCGAACACACTTTATATGGAAAAAATGCACGAAATTGAAAACTTGGAATCTCCTTAAAAATTCTGAATTCAAAGTTTGTTGTTGGGGTTTTCCCCAATAATTTTTGTGTAAAGTTTGAATTGACGATTTTTGTACATATATTGTGTTTATTAAATTATTAATTAGACTTTTATATAAAATCATTCGAAAAATAATTATAATCAATGAACAAAATAGGCGAAACTGGTCAAAGTGTCTCACTGCCATTATTTCGCATATATGTAGGTACATATGTACATATATGTGTGTAAAAATGTCATAATAATATTTCGGTGTATTTCCCCTCCGTAATTGTAATTATGTGTAATTTTACTACGAATTTATGTACATATATGTCTAAGGAATCCTTCATAAAAGTGATTTACTGTAATAATTTAGCTAATCAATAATTATTATATTACTTCAGTGTATTTTAAAAATATTATTTCTAAAAATATATTGTTCTTAAAACGTCTTAAAAAATTTAACTTTGTGGCACTTTCATCTTGTTTTCGGCACTATTTTTGAAGACCATTCGGCACATTTTGAAATTTTGAAATTCCATCCCTGGTATGAATTGCGTTTTCACACAAAAGTGAAATTTTAAATAATTTATTTGTTTGTATGTGATTAAATAGCTTTAACAAAATTTTAAAGGAAAGTACATACAAATAACTATTTAAATATGCCATTTTTAATACAGTTTTTATTTAATTGAAATTTTCGTAATGAAATACCTAGGTAAACATCAATTAATTATAAACTATTTTCATCTGTACTTATTTACATTTTAACGAAATTTGTTCCCCGACTCGTTTTTTGAGTGATTTTTAACGGAAGTAGAGCGTGATGTTTTTATTTTCCTAAAATCGAAATATATATTGTAAATACACATTTTTTAATGATAGATATGGCACTTTTTTATATTATTTTAATTATGTATTTTATTAATTATTTTTTTTTATTTTATTTAAGTACATATCTATATGTAAATTTATTTTTTATTTCATTTCTCTTTCAGTTTATGTAATTTTATGCTGTTATTATTTATTTAATTTTATCTAGCTCTTATAATTTTATGTATTTTACTAAATTTTTATTTATTGAATGTAACTACTACGTATATGCTAGTCATTAATAATATTTTATTTTAAGTTATTGAAGTTAATATAATGTTATTTTATTTAAGTATTTTTAATTTCATGTATTTTAGTTAATTTTATATTATTTTTATTTTATTTTTAACTCATTTAAATCTCTATGATTGAATATAATTTAAGTTAATTAAATTATATAATCTTTAATTTAATTATTTAATTAAATAATTTTAAATTTATTTTCATTTTGCTTACTTTAATTTAATTTAATAAACATGTTTTTATTTTGTTTTATTTTTTTTTACTTATTTTATTTTTTTTTGATTTTATGTTATTTTGTTCGAATACATGGTATTTTTTTCCCTTTAGTTACGGCGATTATGTGATTTGACCACTACAACAAAATCAATTTCCTTTGCGCATTTGCAAAGCTTTTGCACATCACCAACGGAAGAACCTCAGTATTTGATCGGAAGTTCTCGCGTGCGGTTGTCAATAAATTACAGCGTCGATTCGCGGCCCGTAGTAATTTCTCAAATCTGTTTAAGTTGTAGTCAATAAAAAGCCAATTTCTTGTGCGCGTGTGATACATATTTAGTTCATAAAATAGTGTAATAATATTAAGAAATATAAAGTGTAACTATGTGCAAATTAGAAAAGAAGTAGCTAATGCAAATTCTGTGAAACATTGTGTAGTTGCTTGCAGCCAATTTAAAATGGCTGCCAGATGTGTTGTTGGTTTCGTCGTTTCCTTTGCAAATGTCCGGTGTCGTTTCGTTATAAAAGCTCGTCGTTCGTTTCGGATCCGGTGTCGGTCGCGCGTATGAACCGGTTCGTTGCCTGGTTCTTGAAAAGCTTGAATCGTCGCAAGCTTAAACAACGAATAAAATTTCGTTCAGAAAAATTGAATACAAAAGAGAAAACCCCACCACAGCAAGGTGGCAAGAAAGCACATATATGCTTATGTGCATTCATATGTAAATACATATGTGCGTACAAAATGATGCAAACATGTATGTTCATTTGTTTTTGTAGATACCCTGCAACAAATGCGACTAAACGGGAATGACCCCGTCAGCAATTGCAAAGGGACATACCACTTTTTATCACTCGGGTATAAAGAGCGATTAATAGCTTTTAAAAAATACAAATAAAAATTTGCGCCAACTGCGATTCGAAGCGGGGCTTTCAGGTTTGGTAAGCCAATACTCTCTACATAACACCGCCGCGTATGAAATTTCGTTGATTAAAGGTGTTCTTGTCAGAGACCCAGAATAATTATTATTTCATGACGGAATTTTAAAAAAGTCACCAAAATTTTCGGAAGAATTATAAAAGTCTTTTTATAATAATTATGTGTGAGAAAAATTTTTGAAGTTATCGATAACTATTATTTAAGACTTATATATAGCATTTTCAGTTTAAATGAAACCATTTTCAAATTAAGCGAATCCTTTTTCAAATTAAATGAAACCTTTTTCATGTTAAGCGAAACCTTTTTCAAATTAAATGAGACCTTTTTCAGATTCAATGAAACTTTATTCAAATTAAATGAAACTTTTTTCAAATTAAATGAAACTTTATTCAAATGAAATGAAACTTCTTTTTTGGATTACTTTGAATTAGCTGTTACGTGTTGCTCTCCCTTACGGTCAAGGCATGTTAAATACAGTGTTGCCGTTTCGGTCCAATTGGACCAAAATTGGTGGTTTCATTTCTTAAAATAAGGCTCTGGTAGGTTGGTTGGTTTGCTGTGATTTTCGAGTGGTTTTGGTAACTAGGCAAATCATATAATTTATTCATTTTATAAAACTTCAAATATCTCTGTTTTCGGGAGTACATGTAAAGGATGATGTGAAAAGGAAAAGAGAAATGGGACATGTCAAAATTATTCTTGAACCGAAGTTGAATGTTGCCGTGATTAGACTGTGCTCTAATCCATAGGGTTTGTTTAAGTTAAAAGAAAATAATTAGACAATTGTTATGCAAATGCCAAAGTTTACATTTCGCTTAAGCGAGTGAGTGAGAAGGGAGAGTATTTGTGTGTGTTTTTACGTAGAAATCAAAAACCAACAGACTTCTACGTATGTAATGCTGTGCGTTGGGTAACAGCTTACACGCGAAGCTCATTTAACAGATTCCTTATGTGACAACTCTCAAGCAATGCCAAATATGCATAACAGAGCCTTTAGTGTTAGCCAGACATGGTGCAAACGGCTATTAATAGGTTAAGTTGATTTCCTGTTCCTTAATTTAAAAATGTTTAATACTTAATTTGAATAAAGTTTCATTTAATTTCAAAAAAGTTTCATTTGGTTTGAATAAAGTTTCAGTGAATCTGAAAAAAGTTTCATTTAATTTGAATAAAGTTTCATTGAATCCGAAAAAGGCTTCATTTGAAAAAGGTTTCGCATCATCTGAAAAAGGTTTCAATTAATTTGAAAAAGGTTTCGCTTAACCTGAAAAAGGTTTCATTTAATTTGAAAAAAGTTTCATTTAAACTGAAAATGCTATAATAAAAGCCTTTTCATCATAATTAACAGCGAGATAAATATTTTTAGGTCTTCAAGGACTTTTATTTTGATGCTTATATTATAAAAGTCTTTTTATAATAATTATCATTGAGATAAATATTTTTAAGTATTCAAAGACTTTTATTTTGAGACTTTTATTATAAAAGTGTTTACATAAAAATTATGAGTGCGAAAAAATTGTTTAAGTCTTAAAGGACGAGGCTTGCTCAGAACCTTTTCGGGATTAGTTCGCGGCTATTTGGGGGCCCAGTTCGGGTCTAGTTGGGGATCAGTTCGGAAGCAGTACTATATATTTTATATATAGTCCCGAACTGGTCCCAAACTAAGCCCCAAATGCTCCCAAAGTATTCCCCAAATAGTCTCAAAATGGTCCCCAATTAGCCCCGAGCTGGTCTCCAACTAATCCTGAAATGGTCTTGAACAAGCCCCGTCTTTTACGACTTAAAAATTTTTTTCGCAATCATAATTATTATGAAACGACTTTTTTATAATATAAGTCTCAAAATAAAAGTCATTGAAGACTTAAAAACATGTATCTCAATGGGGATCCGTACGATAAGTCGAAAATAAAAATGTCGAAAGAGAAATGTCGAAATTTAAAAATTTTTTAAATCTCGAAATAATGTTTAACCGAAACGCAAAATGTCGAAATCGTATGCTTTCGAAATGAATAAGGTCGAAAAAAATGCAAAACGCGTAAAATGTCGAAAAAAGTCGAAAAAGTTGAATGTGTGAAAAAAATAAAAATTAAAAGTGTTCTGAGTAGATTTTCAAATGTTCTAGAGTTCCTAAGATGGAAAAAGAAAGTTCTGCAAAATTACGCGGGAAAAAATTTTTTAACGTGTTATTTAAATTGATTTTAACTTTTTGAAAAGATGGCAACTCTCTAAAAATATTTCTACAATAAAGCATTCTCGTTTGATACCCACATTAAAATATTTCGTTTAAACTTTTTCAAAGAATTGATTTAAACTTTTTTAACAGGCGGCAACCCTATTACAAAATACTTCCGAAATATATAGTTTCTGAACCGCTTTCGCTTGCTAATATTTTGTTAAACTTGTTAATTAATCGGGTTTTTTTTGAAAGAGGTGGCAACTCCAAAAAATATTTTATATGTTAGAATATTATATCTAATAATAATAATAATAGATTGGCGCTTACACATATGTTAGTGTTTGGCCGAGCTTCTCCTCCGCTATCCAGACGTTTTAGCGTGAACGAGCAACAAACATACTCACTCACAAACTTTCACATTTATTATATTAGTACATAGGATTAGTGGAATTTAACTTAAATAAATCAACCTGTTGAAATAATGTAATGAATGATGTGTAAAATTCGCGCGAATTTTACACATCATTCATTACATTATTTCGATATTTTTTTTTTCGACATTTTTTGTTTTCGACATTTTTCCTTTCGGCAATTTTTTTCTCGACATTCTTGATTTTCTAACAATTTTTTTTCGACATTTTTTTTTCGGTGTTTTTAGTTTCGACAATAAAAATTTCGACGTATCGTACCAGACCCATCTCAATGATAATTATTATCAAAGACTTTTAAAATATAAGTCTCAAAATACAAATTTTTATCTCTCTGATAATTATTATGAACGACTTTTATAATATAAGTCCTTGAATAATAATTTTAGATGACTCGAAAAATGTTTATCTTAATATATTAATTATTGATTGACTTATATTCTTTTCTCTTATAATAGTTATGCCTCTGGTTCTTACACGCGATATGTCTGTGTACATGGTACTTTTTACATAGGTACATGCGAACGTATCGTGTAAAGGCAAATTAAATTTGTTTCTGTACAAAGTAGATGGACGTACATACGAAAGAGAAATGTTTTAATTTTCATCTGACACACATATATGTACATAGATTTATCTGGGTTTTGTTTACTTCGTTTTCAAAGAACGTATTTTTAAATAGTTAAATAAAGACTGAATTTGACAGACAGATTTGGAAATTGAATTTCGGTATGGGCGGGATCGGGATAAATATTCAGTGCCGTGGCCATCTCTAGTGTGAAAGTCCGCAAGACTTACTTAAAACCGTTTGATATCTAATTATATTTAACTTGTCCATTAAAATAATTTTAAATTTCTAAACGGGTGGTAACTGTCTTTAAAGATATTTTCGAAAGGCGGCAACTCTATTCACAAATATTTTTGACATGAATCGTTATTGAAACTCTATTGTTTGAGACCCACATTGTGGTAATATTTTATCGCACTTAATAAATAATTGATTTTAACTTTTGAAAAAAGTGGCAGCCCTCTTCAAAAAAATCCTATATGTTAATCCCAGTCATAGCCTATAAGTGTGCCAAATTTCATTGCCGTGTTGGCATGAAAAAGCAGCCAACACATACACTCACTAAAACACAAACTTTGACATTTATAATATTGTAGGTTTAATTAAAATGATTTTAAATTTCTAAATGGGTGGCAACTGTCTTCAAAAATATTTTCGAAAGAAAGCTCTCTTAACCCTCTATCGTTTGATACTCATATTAAAAATTTTTGTTTAACCTTTTAAGTAAATTGCATTCGAATTTCTTAACAGGTGGCAATCCTCTTTAAAAATATTTAGAAATAAATTTCTCTGAAACCTTTCTCATTTCGTACCCATACTAAAATATTTGATTTAAATAGTTAATTAAATTGATTTTAAGTTTATGAAAAGGTGGCAACTCTCTTCAAAAATATTTTTGAAACTGCTTTTATTTAACACCCACATTGTTGTAACATTTTATATAACCTTGATAAATAGATAGATGATTTTAGCTTTTGAAAAAAGTGGCAATCCCTTTCAAAAAATATCCTATATATTAGTCCAGGTTATAGCCAATAACTGTGCCAAATTTTATTGAAATACGTCCAGCCATTTTAGCGTGAAAGAGCTACAAACTAGAGGTATACGCCGCCGAACCACGCCGCCGCCGCCGCCGTTTTTTGTCATTTCTCACGCGCCGCCGCCGAGTTTCGTAAATATCGGGGCGGCGGCGGCGGCAGCGGCGTTCGGCGCCTAAGGAATTTTGTACAAAACTTTCATGATGTATGCACATGGAAATACATCGTTTGAAGGAACTAAATACTACTCGTATAAAAACACTATTTTACGAAAAGAGAATTACATTTTTCAAGGAGTTTTTTCGCATAATTTGGGCCACCGAAATTTCCAAAAAAGCTTAACTCAGAAAAAACATAGGTAACACGTTTTTCGATCGAAAGCGTTTATTACAGTTAAATTAAGTTCGAATACTCGTAATTTTTTTTTTTTCAATACTACAACATATGACTTTTTTATATACTACAGGAACAAGAAAGTTAAAGCACATCACAAACTTTAACGTCAATATCTCGGAAAGCAGTTTTAACAGAAGCGCCCTTATTGCATCTAAATCCTCAATTATTGGAGATAAAACAAAGACAAGTTGATTTTCCTGTGTATTTTGTTTTTTTTGTTAATATTTTAAACACTAAATAAAAAGCAAACACTTTTTTTGCAAAGTTTTACATTCGCAAGTTATTTTATTCTGTCATTTTTGGCCCTGTTTTACTTCAAATGGCACTTAATTTTTCAATTTGGCACAAAGTGCCAAAATGGCACTTTTGAAAAATAGTAATATTTCAATACATTTTTGTGAAATCCTTTGCGTGTACTTCTTTTTCTCAACTAAAAATTTCTAATTTATATAGTGTATAAAACTGGTTTATCTTACTTTGGCATTGGACTTTTGTTTTAGAAATTTGATTCTAATTTCAATGCTAAATGGGAAGAATTATAAAGAACGGCACCTTTTTTGTCACTTTTATTTTTCTATTTGGCACATCTTGGCACTTTTTTATCCTCAATATGGCACTTCATAGCTAAGTATAGTTGGAAGCCCTGTTCCCGAGTGGTGGTCAAATCCCAGGAAGCGTTTGCTCCCGCGAATCGCAATGTATTCTACACAGGGTTAAAGTCCCCCTTTTTCGTAAAAATTACTATTATTTTTCATTACATTCAGTTCTTCTTAGAAAAATTTGGCGCTTAATATTTTAGTGGATATTTTAACCATNGCTAAGTATAGTTGGAAGCCCTGTTCCCGAGTGGTGGTCAAATCCCAGGAAGCGTTTGCTCCCGCGAATCGCAATGTATTCTACACAGGGTTAAAGTCCCCCTTTTTCGTAAAAATTACTATTATTTTTCATTACATTCAGTTCTTCTTAGAAAAATTTGGCGCTTAATATTTTAGTGGATATTTTAACCATCTATAAGCCATTTTTTAAACAGTGGGTCAGAAAGGCCCGTTCTGGTGGAAGTTGACCAAACCGTGTTTTCAATATATAACCCGCGAAGAATCGTAACAACTCCGTAATTTAACATAACGGATGATAAGATTATTGCAAAAATTTTTGTTAGCGACATAAATTACCCCAATTTTTATTAGCTGGAACAGGAGAATCGGTCTTCTTAAAAATAGGCGCATTCTCTGCATNTTTTAAACAGTGGGTCAGAAAGGCCCGTTCTGGTGGAAGTTGACCAAACCGTGTTTTCAATATATAACCCGCGAAGAATCGTAACAACTCCGTAATTTAACATAACGGATGATAAGATTATTGCAAAAATTTTTGTTAGCGACATAAATTACCCCAATTTTTATTAGCTGGAACAGGAGAATCGGTCTTCTTCAAAATAGGCGCATTCTCTGCATTTTGCACTAAAAAATTTAATACAAACAAATAAAAATTCGAAAATTGGGCTCAACTAGTATATATATCGAGACAAATTCTATAGGCCTAGAAAAAATTATTTTCTACTTTGTAGTCCATTTATAGAAACATTAACGCTTCGTTTTTAGTATATAACCGTTTGTTAAATTTTCTGTGACAAACATCCTGGATTTTTCTAAAGGACGCAAAAAAACCCAATAAATGTGAACGTATGTAAATAATGCGCTCAAAACGTTTACGAGCAAACTTAGTTTATTTGTGGATTGAATTTTAATATTTATTTTTAGCAGGGTTCATAACCCGGCCTGCATTGTGTTCATTTGCAAATAGCCACCATATTTCGAAAGAAAAATGCCAAAGAACGTAAAAAACTTAGAAGGCGCATTGTAGTAGATCACGTTCCAACAAAACCCGGCTGGCAGTTCACCACACGGGAGGCTGCCCTCAATAGCAAACAACAGCCGGGTGGAGACTTTCAGCCGCGTCCTGTTGGAACGTGATCTACTACTATGCACCAAAGAACATAGAAAATTAAGAAGGTATGTAGTAGTAGATCACGTTCCAACAAAGCGCGGCTGGAAGTTCACCACTTGGCTGGTTACTGGTTAGCCGCGTTTAGTTGGAACGTATTCTACTACTATGCATAATGTGAGCACGGCTGTCACATTTGGTCCATTTGAACCAAACCTGATCCCATAAGTTTTCGTTGGTCCCTTGGACCCTACTTTTTCAAAATGGTCGTTCTTTTAATTTATTAAATATTTCATATTTTCTATTTTATATCATCTTTATTTTCAACTTTAATAAAAATTGTGAAATGTGTTAAAAAGTAGTATTTGTATTTTAAACGTGTCGAACGTTCTTTGTATGTATGGAAGCAAATGCGTGACACTGCCAGAAAAACTATCAAAAATCAAGGGGAAGAAGAAGAATGCCGATTTTTTTTGTAAGAATTCCAAAGTTTGAAACATTGGTGGAACTTTGCAGAATTTTTATAAGTTTTGCAAAATTCTTGAAATGTGAATTTCTATAGCTTTTGGTAGATGAGTAATACTTTTATAAAGAATTAATAAACCTTACTCAAACAAAAGGAAAATAGTTAAAAATTGTCAAAAGGTCGGAAAACTATCAATTTGTCTGACACTGCAAATCCAAAGACTTGAAATAAGTAGATATTATTTTCTTTCGTTTCTGTGGCCCTTATTATGAGTTGAATTCGATTTTCGAAGATCGAAAGTGAAATTCGTATTATGAGCTATGCAAGCGTGTCGAAATTTTCGTTGAGTATCGAATTTTCTGTCGAACAGAGGGCCCTATTACGAGTTGCATTCGATCTTCGACTGTGGTCGAAAGTGCTGGTCGAACGAATTTTCATTTGGCATTATGGCGATCATTCGATGAAGAATAGCGCTATTGTGAATTTCGCTCGTTTAGGTTGTTCACAATAGTATATTTTTCACCGCTGAGAAGCTTTGTTTACAGATCGAGCAAACTATATAATGTGCTTATACACTCACATGTGCAAATTAAAATGAAATAAAAACAAGTAAGAAAGTCTAAGTTCGGGCGGAGCCGAACATTAAATAACCGGCGCAAGTATTAAATATATGTTTTTTCACTTTTCCGAAACTTACCGCTAGATGGTAAGCCGGGGTGTATCAATTTTGAGTAAATTAGCGTCCTTCAATTTCGAAATATTGAAGTTTCAAGCATTTCTGAAATTTACCGTTATATGAGAAGCGGCCGTTATTTTAGTCCGATTTCAATAATTTTCAACGTTTTGCTTATATGTGGCAAGCACAATAACCACACCGAGTTTGGTACAAATTGGTAGAACGGTTACCGATATACTTATATGAGATCATAAGTGGGCGGTGCCACGCCCATTTTCCAAAGTTTTACCATAATCGTATTTCTTGGTAAAGAATTGTTGCAAGCATCAATTTTGAATAAATTAGCTTCAATATTTACTGATTTATCGAAGATTTTGTATTTCTCTAAATTACCGTTATATGGGATGTGGGCGTGGTTATTGTCCGATTTTAAAAAGTTTCGGCGATTTTTTATGCTGTACCAAGGCCAACAACTGTGCCAAGTTTGGAAGAAATTGGTGCAGCGGTTACCAAGATATACACATGTAACCATAAGTGGGCGTGGCTACGCCCATTTTCCAAAAATTTATAATATTTTCATTTTTCGTCTGAAAATTATTGTAAATATCAATTTTGAGTGAATTATGTTCAGTAGTTACTAAAANTGGGCGTGGTTACAGTCCGATTTCGCCCATTTTCAATACCAACCTACCTTGGATTAATGGAAACCTACATACCAAATTTCGTTGAGATATCTCAATTTGTACACGGACGGACGGACAGACGGACGGACAGACAGACATGGCTTAATCGACTTCTCTATTCATTCTGAGCATTTATGTATACATTTGTCTATATCTATCTCGATTCGTTTTGGCTGTTACAAACAACCGTTATGTGAACAAAATTAACATACCCTTGTGCACAAGTGCGCTCGGGTATAAAGAAAGCGAGTTTATAAAAGCGTGGTAAAAAAAAAATTTTAATTAGCACAATGGAGTTCTGGTTGAACGATTCGTCAGAGGATGAGGGCTTAGAAAACTGGCCAGAAGCAGAAAACGTTTAAGAGAGTTTAAGTGAAGTCTTTCGAATATATTTTGACATAAAATATATCGATATTTTTTCAGATCAAAGCCGAATATCTCAAGAAATATCGATGCTAGCGATTTGGTGCTCCGAAAATTGAATTTCCTACAAGTTTGTCGTTCACATTTTTTCTGTAGTTCTTGTTATATGTATACGAGATGGGGGCAAAACCCTATAATTTCATGAAGAAATTGGGTTTAGTAACCCGTATTACCTCGCTGGTGGGAGTAAGGGTTACGCCGAATGGACACTTTAGTAGAGCATTAAATTCTGAAGAAACCCTATCATTGACCAAGATTATACCATAAAATGCTTCTGAGCTGTAGAATTTTGAAGAAAAAAAAAATCATAGTTTATGTGTATTTTAAACGGGATATCTTTGCTTGTCTTGGATGAGCACTTAATATTAATCTTATCACGGGTCTTTTTTAGGTAATTACCACAAAATAAAAAATAATTTAAATGCTAATAAATGTTTGGTCCCTTCTTCATAGAAATGGTCCTTTTTTGATTTATTTGTGGCCCGAATTATTATATTCAAGTGGCAACCGTGAATGCAGGGCTGTAAAAAATTGCAGTCAAATTGGATTGCAATCGCATATTTTACGTAATATTGCAATCTGATTTAATTGCAATTAACATTGATTGCTTATATTTTGATTGGAAAAATTTAAATTTGCAATCATTTAGAAGAAATTGATTGCAATAAGTTTTTGATTGCAATTAGTTTTTGATTGCAATCATTAATTGCATAAAAATTTCTAACTGCAATCTGTCTAAATGACATTTATTTTGATGAATAATTGGAAGTACGATGGTGAGGCACACAAGCCCTCAGTGGATTAACGCATCGTATTAGCAGCGCAAAGTGAACCCCCTCACGGCCGAAATCGCCGAAAACGAAACCGAGGGGAACAATTCTGAGGTATCAGACAATATAAATATTAACACGAATCTCTTTCTCTCAAACATGCAAATTCACTTAATCCTGAGACACCTTTAAATTAATGAAAAATAAAAAAGCACGACATGAAACTAAAGGATAGTTTATATTTAAGGACCACCACTTTTTTGCGATATATTTGTTTATATTCGCTTACTTTGTATTACTTTGCAGTTAATAAAAAAGTACTCGAAAAAAAATCAGCGATAAGCTTTTTATATGAAAATGAATTCGGCAGTATTTTTTAATGTAATGTAACAGTCCAAAATATCAAACAGTTTCTTGTCGCGGAATCTACCAGGCTAAAAAATGAAAAAATCTGGTATTCTAGCATTTTCGGCCTTCTTCACGGTGACAGGTAATAAAATCAACGGAAATAAGGTCAATGCATCTACCAGGCTAAAAAATGAAAAAATCGGGTATTCTAGCATTTTTGGCCTTCTTCGCGGTGACAGGTAATAAGATCAACGGAAATAAGGTCAATTGACTCTATTTCCCACCCTGGTGCGAAATAAAGTCAATTGATATTATTACCTTTTCAAAAGCGAAATAAAATCCATTGACATTATTGCTCTTTCAAACTTTTGCTTTTGCTTAGCTTAGCTTAGCTTCGCGGCGGCCCGCGTCCGCGCGCCACATCACGCCACGCTACGAAATAAATATCATTTTGAGTAGTTCTTTCTAAGGGCACACAATGCTAAAATACAATGAAGTGTGAAATTAGGAACGGAGCGCTTACTGCTGAATATGGTGCGCTCCAATAGAACTAATGGGGCGCTTCTGGCCCCGTTGGGAATATATCAGTGATGACAGGTAATAAGTCCCAGATGGTTTCTAAAATCACAAATTAGCTTTTGTGCAAATTGCAGATAGAGTGTATTAATGAATTTAAGCCCTCGATATTTCATATTTTTATATTTGTAAGTAATTGGAAGATTTCTGCTGTGTTTTGGCAACAACTTGTCTGTAGTAAAAAAGCATATAATTTGTGTTTCAAAAGTGTGTGAAAACCAATCAATTAACTTACATGATCTTGTTTACACCCGCATTTTGGCACATTGGCTCGTTGAATGTGCCATCTAACAAATAGTGTCGTCGTTCTCCTTAGCTGATTTTAAATGATGTCGTCACAAATTGCTGGCGGAGAGATGAATACAGTGTAAGAAAATTCCTTTTCTATAATTGTTTCCTTATAGAAAGGTTGGTTTCTCTTCCACCTTAGCCATTCCGAATTCGTTCAAAATATGCTAATTTAAAACACAGAATTCTTTCAGTGTTCCTCTGGGGTTGTGGGACATTGACTGTTTCTTCAATTTAATAGTGTTCGCTTTATTTTTGTGGAAACGAATCATGTTTTGCAAGTTCTGGATCATTTCTACTCTCTTTCTTCAAATATTTCTCGTATTCCAGCTGCGTTTTGCGTTTGGGTTTTTCGCATCGTGTTCTTACTATATTCGTAATTTTAAATTTTTTAACAAAATCAATTGGTGGTAGCTCATGATTGTGTGTGGATNGATTAATATCACAACACTGAGGATTTGTCAATAACCTTTTTCATCTATTAATAAACAACACTTACGGGGCAATGTTGATTGTAAGAACAACATTTTTTTCTATGAATTGACATACTTTAAGCATTGTTGACGCTATTTCCATTCGCACCAGGGTGGGAAGTAAAGTCTATTGGCCTTATTTCCGTCGATCTTGTTACCTGTCACCCTTATTCATAATAAAATAAAGCAGTTTCCTATACTCTTAATTATCCATGTGTTTTCGGTGTACAACCTCTATTTGTAACGCAAGCCTTTTTTAATAATAGAATTTTCAGTTAAAATTATTTTTTTTTTAGTTAGAGATAGGGCTCATTTGAAAGCAACATTGTAAACTATTCAACGTGTTATTGACCCATAGTTAAAATTTATATTCTCTCTAACTCAAATAGGCTCAGAAAATAAAAATTACGTAGAAAAATAAAAAAACGCGAGAATAGTATTATTTCAAAAAGGAATGAGTCCAAAAGAAGCAGAATAAGAAGGTAAACGAAGAAGATTTTCTGATTAAATAATAAAAATCTATTGGAATTATTTCAAGTATCGAATCTAATATCGCCAAACGAAGCATATGCTTTCTAACTCATTACGTCATCTTCCAATGGCCATAGTTTCTGAAGGAAAAATCGTAAAGCCGCACTCGCAGGCGCATTTTGAACCAAATAAGAAATAAATTTTATTTGTGATTTGATTCGTCAACCAAATAAAAGATAAGTTTTATTTGTGATTTGCTTGGTCANCTTATCTTTTATTTGGTTGACCAAGCAAATCACAAATAAAACTTATCTTTTATTTGGTTGACAAATCAAATCACAAATAAAATTTATTTAGGATTTGATGCAAATTTCAATTCAGAAATAAATTTGATTTATGGATTTGTGATTTGACTAAATCAAAATCACGCAACCCTGGTACACGCATGTATATCGCACAGGTAACGTAACAGTATTGACCTCAAAATTTATTTTATCAGTTCAATAAATACGTAGCTCTTGAGTCATATAAGGAGAGCAGACATTTTCGATAATATAAAGCAGCTTTAAAAAGTAGTTCCAAAAATTGTAATGTAACAGTCCGCTGTTGAAACATTTATAACTCCTAAACAACAGTAGGTACAATATATTTTAGGTATATATTAAATATTGCCACATACTTATGCTTTCAGACGCAAGAAGAAAAACTATCCGAAAGTGGTATTCTACCGAGTTTGAGTGGTATTCGAAAAGCACTGTGAGCCAAAACGTATTTTCTTTAATTTATAGTCAGAAACAATCAGCACGAACCGGAATATATTTATAATACGTATAACAAAGGAGCAATTACATTGTAAAAACAAAAAAAGTTATGGTTCTGGTTTGGGCCCCTTAAGAAGCGCGGGCCCGGGGGGTTTCACCCCTTTCCCCCCTCCCTCTCGACGGGCCTGATTCGGAGATAGGGGTTTTTTAAATAAAATTCTGAAATAGGGCGTTCTTCAATCAAATTCTTAAGTAGGAGAACTGTCAAGGAGTTTGGTCAGAAAGGGAATAATAGGCTTGGAGCGATCAACGGCTGCCTCGCAGTAAGTCCTAGCAAGTCGGAACTGGTCTCGTTTAACAGGAAGTACAAGATACACGTGGTGGGCCTTCCTTCGAGTGGGGGTTGGTCCCCTGCGGCTCTCATACAGGGTCAGTACTTATGTATGCTTCTTTGTCCTGGATAGAAAGCCGTCGTGGAAGCCTAACATTGAGGAAAGGTAAGAAAGGCGTCGGTTGCCTTGTACTTCTGTAGGGGAGCAAACGGCAAAAGGTGAGGTCTCTCGCCCAAAGTAGTTCATTAGCCCTATGTGACCAGATGTAAACCTATCTTGTTTCACGGAGTCCTTGTCTAGTGGAACTTACTAGAGAAGGCTACACTTGTAAAATAACTGGAGCGTTTACATAGATTACTGTACCTCCAAAATGCCCCCCCCCCCGAAGCTCCTTCTCTACCGATATTCCCTCAAGAGATGAGTGGGTAGGGCGGGGTTACTTGAAGAAGTGAGCAGTCAACTTCTTCATGGATAGAACAAAATTTGGAGACAGGATTGGTGGAAGTTTATTCTGCCGGAAACTCCACCAAAACTATATTCAGGATTTCGGACTTCTGCAGTGTCTTTCCGGTGGAA
Source organism: Rhagoletis zephyria (assembly GCF_001687245.7). NCBI lineage: Eukaryota > Metazoa > Arthropoda > Insecta > Diptera > Tephritidae > Rhagoletis > Rhagoletis zephyria. Next base: position 647,057 of record NW_016157125.1, on the reverse strand, counting down.
ACAGCTGCCATCAAGAAAGCGGTAGACTCAGTGCTAAAGGGTATGATGGTGCACTCGAAATCGGTAAGGGAATGTCTGAGCTCTATATCAGTCACGTTGGAGTACTTCCTAATAAGGCTAGTTTAGGTGTCGGGCCACAGCGACATCAAGTGACTCATCCTTAACCCTATAAAGGTGCCGAACCGCACGTTACCTGTGCGATTGGTATTCACGCGGTAGGACTAGGAGTTTGAACTGATATCTTTTGTATCAGCTGTCAACAGGAATATGAGGTGGATTCATATCCACACTTTCTTTAAGACTGTCCAACATTCGCGAGAGTAAGATGGAAACTTTTCGACTCGCACTTCTTAACTAACAGTGAGCTCTCAGGAATAGAAATAAGCCGCATTCGAAATTTGGTAATCGGCTCGAGGGGTTTCGCCGACCACATTAGTGGTCTCCGTTCAATTTTTTCATGGTATCACAAAGGACAATCTCTAAACCTAGAAAGATTTTCAGTATGCAGTTTTGTAGACTATTACATGTTTTTTAAGCCGGAAGTTGCAGGGACTTACCGTTGATTTTCGGCAATTTTTTGTAGTCAAATTTGTGTATATTTGTTAACTACTACATAGAATGAAGTACCACATCTTAACAGGGCAGTTCAGGTAATTAAACAAACAAACAAATATTTGACGGTCTCATGTTTCCTTCCAGCCGCATGCATATCGAGCCCTAACCGCGAAAATAAAGTTAACCGAAATTAAAAAAAAAAAAATTAATTATGATGCACATATGCATCTAGAGAATTTCTGCATCAAAAGTAAATTTTGAAAAAAGTTTGCATTATTATCGCAGCTAGGGATCGATGTGTCGCTATCGCACTTTTTGACGCAAAAACATTTATATCATGCGTCAAAAAGTGCGATAGCGCTCGGAACATTGTCGATAACTGCACTGAGGGAAATAACGCATAGTAAAAATGAAAACTTTATATTTGATTATCGTTTAAAAATGTTCGTATTTAAAAATTATATTTTCATACAAAAATTTATTACGCACGTATTTGAGTGTTCACATCTGAGTATGCACGTATTTATGTATGAGTGTGCATACCCTATAGTAAATGTACCAGTAATAAACTACCTCAGAACTAGTATGAACCGCATGCCCAACTAGTCAGCCAACTATCTTTTTTTCAAACAATTAACTGGTATATTTAACATCGAGATATCCTACGAGATGGCAAATGTCAGATTTCGGTCAGAAATGTTCCAGTCTCATACTAATTCAAAATAGACAGAAAAATACTGGACCGAAACCACTAATTTGGGAGTCAAAAAATAAAATGAATTCATGAATATACAATAAAAACTTTTGCTTAAGTACACTTTGAAATTCTACACATTTTTATTTAGCAGTTAATTAGTGTTAAATTTTTTGAGTATTAATTAAAAGGAAAAATAAATACATAAATATTTCAAACTTTCCAAGATAAATTTAAATACATTTTTCATTAAAAGTAACAGCTTTCAGGTACAATAAGTACTATATTTTATTTTTTGTTTAATAATATTAAATATGCAAAAGAAAACATTTTACTTAAAAAAAAAAAAAAAATACTTTAGTTCATTTTCGAGTGAACTTAAATAAAAATAAAATATTTCATTAAATTAAATTAAATTCAATAACTTTGCATATTTCAGTCCTTTTTAAATTGTATCAAAGTAATAATTAACGCTTAAAATTTGAGATTTTGATAAGAATAAAATATATAAATAATTCATGCAGTTATTAAATATTCCTAAATTTTGTCTATATATAGACTTTAGTTTATATACTATATATATTTATATAACTATAGTTTAGCTTGTTGATTGATAATTGAAATTAATCAAATAGTTATATTAATTTTGTAATTAAGTTAAGTCAAAACTAATTAAAAATGATCAAAAAAAAAAAACAAATAATCATGTAAATGGGTTTAATGAATGAATTAACGTTTTTAATTAATTAATAATTATTAAAAAGGTGCTCATATTGGTATTTGATCATTAAACGATTATCAAAACAAACATGCTTTAATTAATAATCATTATGATTATTAATCATTATTTAACAGATCTGGATATTTGACAATATACCCAAATAAAAGTTATAATATTTTTTATACTTTATTGTATTAAACTGTCGAAGTCAAATAAAACCGGGCATGAATAAATCTCGTTTTGTACTTGGTACAAGTCTGGTAATGTTTGAACTAGTTCCGTTTTGGGTCAGGAAATTCTAGTTGGAAACTAGTATTTTTCGTGACTAGTTTGGGGTTTGACTGCAGGGTCACACATTAGCGTGTTTAACACAATTTTTTTTTGGAAATTCATAAACGCTACCTCAAATTATTGTTATTTGTGATAAAAAAAGAGAAACTTGTTTTTTTTATTTTGAAAAAAAAAAAAAAATTATTTCTTAGAGGCCGCGCTGGTCGGTTAAAAAAAAACGCTGATGTTCTCAATTTTTTTTATTTTCTTGACATGTTAAAATGCAGCTAATAATGTGGTTTTTACATATAATTACTTTGGTATTTTTGGGGAAATTCCCTTAATTACATACCTGTCTTGGGCAGATAGAATGGGCCTAGTGCCCGAAAATATGCTCTCGAAAAGAGGCTAGTAAAATTAAAACGTTGATACTGAACGATTTACGCATTATTATGGGTTGGAACTTGTTACCAGGGGGTTTCTGGGGTTGCTAATTAGGAATCCGAAGGCAGTTTTTCAAAATTATAAATGGCGGATCCAAAATGGCGATCTATTTATTTTTTTAAATTTTTGGATTTGGATTTGTTCGGCACTCGAGAGTTTTTGTGGTCGCCGATTACGAATCTGAAGTAAGTTTTTTTAAATTCAAAATGGCGGATACAATATGGCGATCAAATAAAAAAAAAATACTACAATCAAAACATTGATACTGAACGTTTTAAATATTGTCAAGGGTTTTAATTTCGTTTCCAGTGGGTTTCTGGGGTTGCTGATTACGAATCTGATGTCATTTGTTTTTGAGTTGGAAACCCACTGGGAACGAGTTTCAACCCTTGACAATGCTTTAAACGTTCTGATGAAGCGTTTATGAATTTCCAAAAAGAGTGTTTTTATGAACCACTCTAACACACATACATACATAGTACATGTACATATATCCGTACAAATCGCGAACTGTGGTTTTGATGGAAACTCAACATTTGAAAGCCCATTTATAACGGGTGATTTTTTTGAGGTTAGGATTTTCATGCATTAGTATTTGACAGATCACGTGGGATTTCAGACATGGTGTCAAAGAGAAAGATGCTCAGTATGCTTTGACATTTCATCATGAATAGACTTACTAACGAGCAACGCTTGCAAATCATTGAATTTTATTACCAAAATCAGTGTTCGGTTCGAAATGTGTTTCGCAAACCCAATTGCTGCGAACGGCGACGAATCGACATTTCACGGTCTTCAGCAACACTCTCAGAAACAGACGCAATATTCTCTTCTGTACGCACTGTACGCATTCGTGTGGTTGGTTTAATGTCCAATAAAGTAAACTGAGTGCGAAACTTGGTCACAATCGCATTAATTGTTTGCTCACTTGGTCGATTATGTAGACCATAAATCGGACGTAAAGCGAACCGAACACTGATTTTGGTAATAAAATTCAATGATTTGCAAGCGTTGCTCGTTAGTAAGTCTATTCATGATGAAATGTCAAAGCATACTGAGCATCTTTCTCTTTGACACCATGTCTGAAATCCCACGTGATCTGTCAAATACTAATGCATGAAAATCCTAACCTCAAAAAAATCACCCGTTATGTCTGGCTGTAGCTGGGTGCGCAAAGATGCTTGCCATAATTTGTTGATATCCAGAGAGGGTCAGGGTTCGAATTCCACTGCAGGCAACATGCAAATTAAATACTTATTTTTTTTTGTTTTTATCTTGATTTTATTCAGTTCACGGATGCTTCTTCAGAACAAACGCGGTAATTTTAATATACAGTACTTTCGTTGACGTTTATAGTAAGATCAACTACGTTTCTATTTGATTTCAAAATATTTTTTCCCTAAGTGTGGTTACAGAATCTCCCTCCTAAAATACAAAATATCGCAAAGAAGTACATTTGACAACGAGACCGAAAAAAGAAGTACTGTACTTCCGAAAGGAGCACGGTTGGTCACATTATATTTGAAGCAAAGAACATCGAAAACCATGTTCCGTGTTCTATGTTTCTATATTTCTATGTTCTTTGCTTCTTTATTTTCATCTTTCTATGTTCTGTGTTTGAAGATAAATTTGTTGTAGGAGTGCTTTTCCTAAAATCTCCCTTAAAACTGCGTAAAAAAAGATAATTTCTAGCAGTGTTGGTCAAAGATAACTTTCATTTTCATACGCGGTCATATAAATTGTGCATACATACGTTTAAAAAGCTTAAAAAGACTGTGCACACGAGCTTACGAAGAACTTAACAATTATGTGGAAACCTTAGAATGTTTGTTGTGCTGAACTTTTATAAACATAGATGTGTAAAGTTAAATAAGTAAGAACTTTTGTAAGCTTCAAATAAATCAATAAACTGAAAGCTGCAATTTTGGGCGTGTTACAAATTTCAAATAATTTTTTTTTTTTGTGCTAACAAAATCGACAACAAAAGTGCACTAAGAGTCGTATTAAACAAATTTAGCATTGAAGCTAAGATTAAACGAAGATTTATTAAAAAAGTGTGGCACTGAAGATGGCAAAACGCCGAAAAACCGCCAAATTTGATAAGACATGTGCTTAGACGTGACTAATAACACTAAGCGCCTAAATGCATACTATGCACTGCTGCATGTGCAAAAATTTCCTTTATTAAACTTAAGAAATTTTTGCACATGTACTTCTTAACTGCCATGCAATAAAACTTTGTTAAGTTATAATTTGATGACACTTCAAAGTCCTGGTCTGATGCAACCTCCTAGTCTGGTGCAACTTCCGGTCAATGCTTCTGCAGCTTTTTACGGACTCTGGCATATCTTACGCACCTTTTTTGTTCGAATAAATATTGTTTTTTTTTTTTTTTTTTTTATATAAATACATACTACATGCAAACATATTGGTCCCCCTTTCACTACGTTATTTAACATAGCAGAAATTCGTTCCAAAATACATCCGAAGAATCAACCAACACCAAGAAATTAATCTAGATCTCTAACCCTTCAAAGATTATCTCACAACTCTACCGCTAACTGATGACTCAGCCGCATCAAGAATATTTTAGATATACAATTTAAATAAAAAAACCAGTACATTTAATAAATTCCCAAAAATCTCTGCTCATTAGAGCGACTATAACTCATAATTGACACTCCATCATGGCTCGCCTTTTCTTCTATTGCATATTTATTTTGAAATCTCGGCACAAGTACCAAATTATTATCACCTCCAAAATGTAAGGGCTTATGTCAATTAGTTTTGTTATTTTGATGTCAATTCTAAAGACACAATCACGTCCAAATAGCTATTAAAATATTATGCTAAACAAAAAGTACACAGCTTAAAGCATAGCAGCACAGCAAGACTAAAGCGAAGTGTAAAGTAAACTAAGTAAAACAAAATAAAGTAAAGTAATAAAGAACCCACTCCAGCCATTCATTATCAAAAGCATACCTTTAATTAGCCCCACAGCCACAATGCCCCTTTTCTTTAAAAACACCATGCCATTACGGAAAATACAAAAAAACCCCATCAGAAGTACCACTTAAACGTACTTACTTACATACTTACTTATTCGTTGTATGCTACTACGCTACCACTAACTACCCTACCTACTTACTTTACTCACAACTAGTAGCACTCACGTTCTTGCCCCTTGCACACTTTAAATGAGTTTCCTAATAATTTTTGCAAAGTGCCTGCGGCATATTTGTGCGTTGGCTCTGTGCTGTGCAAATTTTAAGTGGGTGGCGGTTGTGGGGGACACCTCTAGCGCGACCAAGCGAAAATTACCTCATTGGCAGCTGAATTTATCACAGCATCTAAAATAGGAAAATATATAGTACTTGCAGCACAAAAGAAAGTAGCATGAAATTGTTGCGCAAGACGTAGATAATATTAAAGTAGTACACCAGCCGAATATAGTATGTAGGTATATTCATACAATCATACCAATGTAGGTAATGAACATACACACATGCATCTAAATATATCTGCATACAAACGTTTGTATGGTTGCAAGGATAACTTATGTACTTGCATTTATTTTGTATACAAATAAATAGTCTTTTGAAATGTGCGTTAATGTTTATGTGAGTGGTGGTATGTTATATACTTTGCAATGCGCAAAAGCGGCATATTGAGTTAGAAATGGTTTGTCGCGTGTTGAACTAGAGTTATTGGGCGTGCTTTTTTGAGTAGAAGAGTGTAAAAACCGAGTTGGGTGAGAAAATATTTTTTTGAGGGGAAATTTTCCCAAAACAGTACTGGAAGGAAGTGAGTTACATTTTTCTATGTTTTAACAGATGAGTGTGTTTACCTTTGGGTTTTTAAATAAATTTAATTTTTGTTATTATTTATGGATATACATATGTATGGAAAACGACAGATTTTTTTTCAAATAATATAAAATGAAGCTGCTATTCGAAAAGATTAAAAAATGAGAAATATTTTCTATTAAAATTTCTTGCGAAAATATGAACTTCTCTACGCTAGTAAATAATTTTGTTCATGGAAATATTCACTGACATTTGTATCAGAGAGAAAAAAAAAATTGTTTTATAAAAAACCTTAGCTAAAATTTTTTATTTATTTATTTGTAGGAAATATGTATTTTCCTTTGAATACTTATCAAAAATTTTTTTTTGTCGGAACTCAATACAGAAAACAACGCATGCAAAAAACATTAAAAAATTTAATGTTAATTTTTTGATAAATAAAGTAACCTATGTATTAAATAAGTATCCAAGCTTAAAGTTTAAAGTAAACAATGAAAAATTCAATAACTTATGGCCTTATTCATAAAAAATAAATTGGGTTTAAAAAGTGAAATTTTCACAAACTTTTTGGATTTATATAGCTGCTGCTTTAATTTTTATGAATAAGTCCATTAGCTTAAAAATTTATCTGCCTTTTAAACACAAAGTTTGTTCTCAAAAAATTTAAATTTTAAGGCTACTTAAAAAAGCGGCCTTTAACTTAACCGTATATCGGTAAGGATAATACAAAAATAATATTTTAAATGTCTTCAAATTAGGTTGTTCAAAAAGTAAATTTACGAAAAAAATTGTACAGAGAAAAAATAAATTTTTGCGAAAAGTATTATTCTCTTACTTTTAAAAGAATTTTGTAATAATAAAGTCCTATATTATAGGTTAACAGAGTATGAAAATTTTTTAAAATTATTTTTGTGAAAATTTCATGATCTAAAAACGAAGTTACTGAAAAAAAATATAAAAATGGTAAAAAAGATTTTTTTTTTTTTAACTTTTATGAAAAGTAAAGAAACTTTTCCATACTCACTCAAAAACTTAGCTATTTTCGAACCGAAATATAGTGCACTTTTTAAAGGTTATAAAAGAAAATAATTCGAATAAAAAAAAATAATAATGCAAATTTCCTTATATTATCTATATATTTTAGTACAAAAAAAAAAATAGTTTTGTTGAAGTTTCACCAAATAAATAGTGTTACTCGCAATTTTTTTTTTTAACATTCACGAAAAATTTAAACTTTTCTATACTCACTAAATGATTTATTATCTTATTTTTAACTAAAATAAATTGCCCTTTTAAAAAGTTGAAAAATATAATTAAAAAATAATGCATATTTCCTAAACTTAAAATAATAGGTTTAAGTAAATAAAAGTAAAAAATTAAAAAAATATCGTAGAAATTCAACAAATGTGGCATTAATAAGGAGTTATTCATAAAAAATTAAAAAAATTAAGCTCATCCCGTATACATATGTATGACAAAGCGGGAAAAAGTTGGTCAGGACTGAATATTTTCGAATAGAAATATTTTTTTTTAATTTTATAAAATGAAAAAAAAATAAGGAAATGTAAAATCAAAACACTATTAATTTAAGGTTTAAATGATATTAAATAAAATGGTATTGGTTCTTAAATTTATTTTGTTTAATTTTAATATAAACATAAATAAATACATAACTAAATACATACATGTAAAAGTAAGGCAAGCTCGAATTCGAACATCTGAAATATGTATGTCTTGATGCCCTACATACTTATTGTATAGCTTTTAAGCTCATAACCTTTCCAACACACTATTTTCATAGGACAAAGCTAATAACTTCACCATTTTGTTTTACATATACATTTGTGGTAAAATGTCTGTGGTTGGCACTTTGGTCAAATGAAAGTGGTAAATTATTTCATTACTTGTCTTACTTATAAAAACAGAGAAAAATATGAATTCTAAAATTTAAATAGCTCAGAATTTTAATAAGTATTCACAAGTACAAGTCAATACGTAGAATTCCGTATAAAAAAAAAAAAACAACTTACATTTCGTAGCTACTCTTTGTATCTACTGCGTAAAAAACAATTTTCTTACTTATTTTTTATAGGGTGCCACTCTTTTAAAAAAACGTACGATATTCCATTTTGTATATAAAATCTTTTTTTTTTTCTTTTTTGAATCTGTTTCGTTTGTAATACTTCATTAAAATAACTGACTAAATTTAATTAATAATAATAATAATAGTTTGGCTCTTACACATATGTTAGTGTTTGGCCGAGCTTCTCCTCCGAGTTGTGGCGTGCGCCTTGATGTTGTCAAACAAAGCGGGGGGACCTACAGTTTTACGCCGACTCCGAACGGCGATTGTATTTTTATGAGAAGCTGTTTTTCATGGCAGAAATACACTCGAAGGTTTGCCATTGCCTGCCGAGGGACGACCGCTGTTAAGAAAAAACCTTTTTCTACATTTTTTGCGATGTTGCTTTGACCAGGGCTTGAACCCAGGCGTTGCGGAGTGGAAGCGCGCACTGCTTACCACTACACCATAGCGGCCGACTAAATTTAATTAGATTCTTAAATATGTGCCAACCACTTTTAAAAATATTTTCGAAATGAAGCCTTTTTCAAGTCTTTTTTTTTTTTTTGACTTGACATTATTTAAAAGAAATTGTTTTTTTTAGAAAATTTATATTCAGCAACCCTCTTTAAAGTATTTTTAAAATAAAGTTTTCCCAAATCTCATTTGTTTGCCACCCATATGGAAATAAACCATTCAACTTATTAATAAAAGTAAATTTGAATTTCTAAATATCTTAAAGTTCGAATTTAACATTTTTAGCAGGTTTGTTAATCCAGGTTATAAGCTCTCTGCATACCGAATTGTATACAAAAAAAGAGCGACACACACACAAACTTTCACTAGCATTACTAGCAATAAACCGGCGTAAATAAGTAGGTAAAGTATCGACTTCATCCTGGAAATTTAATTTACAATCTTAAAAGTTTACAAAGTTTTATTAATTAAGATTTTGCTCGGAAAAAATATTCAAATCCCATATGTTTATCCAATTTTTTTATTTGAAAAAATCTTCCTAATTTACCAATAGTTTTAGATGTTGTGAGAGGAAGTAACAAAACAAAGGTTCTTTAAAGACGCGCAAACGGTATTTGCTTGCTAGTTGAAGATATTTCTCAAATATTTTCGTTTGATACCCATATTGTAACAATTTAACTAAATACAATTTTTCAAATAGATGGCAACCCTCCTCAAATATATTTTCGGCAGTCAACTTTCCTAAACCTCCTTAGTTTTATATTCATATTGAAATATTTAATTCATCTCATCAATTAAATAAAAAAAAAAAAAACAGATGGCAACCTTCTATCCTTCCTTCTTATCGGTTTTAAATTGCTTTACAACCAAGAAACACACATACGTCAAAAACCGATAATAGAAATGCTTAACTTTAGACATAGCTTTATTTTTAATCCAACCTTTGAATATAAAGAGAAAACTGTATTAAAGTTGAATTTTACTACAGAAAACGGCCCTAATTAGATCCCGGATTCGATGCAAAAAACCTACAGAGACACAGATAACAACGGAGTAAATAGCTTTATATCACCTCTATTTATTATAAAGATTTACATCCACCGAAGCCTGTCTAAGGCCCCTATCGTTCTGCACTACTTTCCGAGTGCTCAGTTTATTCACTCAGAAGTACGAGGTCTGGAACAATTACCACAAAATCGCTCCGCTTGTGTTTGTACATCTCTCTCCCGCTTTGTTAGTTTCGATCGTGAATTTTCGTAGTATTGTGTGGCACAGTGTTCTCGTGTTTTAGGCTGTCGTAAGTTGATAAGTGTCAAAATACTACTTAAGGAGATTGGAGGCTATACCCCTTCTTCTTCTACTTGATTGACGTTGTAACCGCCTAACCGATTGTAAACGAGTCCAATTTTTATTATATCGATTATTAGTATGTATGTAATATAATTTCTGGTTTCATCTTTAATAATACAGGTTTACAAAAAGAAAGTTTCTGCATAACGGACCAAAGCTCTATATCCGTGGGCTATTCGACGCACGGAATGTGAATCCGATGTCTGTTAGACCCATCACGTCAGGTTCGAGGTCATTTGAAGGTCAAGTAGGGAAATATTCATTGAATTGAAAGACGAGGCGATAATAGCAAAATTTGCTTAAAAACAACAAAGTGTCTTATGTGAACAACATACCAAATGAGTTCTTCAAAGTCGGTGCCGAAACACTAATAGGGTAGACGCTACTTCTTGAACGAATACATGCCCGGAGATAGAAACTTAAACATACGTACAATGCCCAATATAGTATAAAATGGATGGTCGTGCTGTTTTTGTGAGAAAAGGACTGGGTTACATCTTGAACAAATTAATTGTGACTTATCAGACCTGGAATATCTTTTCCCCAGCACCCATATGCGCACGAAAACCACACTCTATGAGTCAATCATATTGCTAGTGCTGGAAAATGTCGCAGAAGCATGGACCATGACGACCCCTGATGAGGCAGCCGTTGCATTGTTCGAGAGAAATATTCTGCGTAAGATTTACGGGCCGTAGCGCGTAGGCGATGGAGAACACTGCAGACATAGACTTGGTGCATCGGATTAAAATACATCTGCCACGCTTTGGCTCCTTCACTTCGTACGAATAGACAGAATCGCTTCAGCTCTGAAAATATGGGACGCGCATCCCGCTGCTGGTAGTAGAGGAAGAGGAAGGCCTCCCATGTAATGAAATTACCAAGTGGAGTGAAACTTCATTGACCAAAGTCGCACAGTTGGTTACAGTGCTGACGCACAAGAAGAATGGAGAGATGCGGAGCGTGGGAACAAAAGAACCTGAACAGCGTGGTTTGCTTTCGAAATAAAACACATAGACAGTTTTTTGAAATTCTCACGGTCTATCTGCTCTCTTGCTCTCCTTGACAATGGCGTCCGCTACTAATGGTATGCTAGGGGGAAGTTCGCTAGTACCCTCTGAGACATAGTTAAAAGATGAATTAACCTGGCAAGGAGGTGATGTGCTGAGGTGGGCCTTAATATTAATCTCTCTGAGAGAGCCATTGGAGTGCAATGGGGTATAGTCATTGCGCTGGGTATGCAGTTACAGTTGCATGGCTATACTCAATCCCGACTCTTGCGTCCTCGTTCGCGCACTCTGGGCAACGTGAGCAACCCATGTGCGAGATGCGGTAACCAATCCGAGTGGAGCCTTGGGTCACGGCAGAAAGAGAGGGAGCTTCGGTGGGGCCACTCTGACTTATTCGGTTTAAGGGCTCACTGAAGTCTGCAGCGTCTGTTCACCAGTAGGTGCGGCTGCAAGCGGGTGTCTGCTTGGAGCAAGCGGCTCGCTATATAAACGT
>NW_016157125.1:612918-635104 GCF_001687245.7 Rhagoletis zephyria | reverse complement strand
CACTGCGATGGAAAGATCAGGTGGAGAAGGACTTGGCTTCACTTGGCGTTTCCAATTGGCGTCAGTTGGCACAGAGGAGAAACGACTGGCGTGCTTTGCTGAACTCGGCCAAAATCGCTTAGGCGGTTACAGCGCCAAAAAAAGAAGAAGAAGAAGAGAGAGCCATTGTTCCTTCTACCGGGAAGCGAATTCTTCAGGGAATGAGAAACCTTGGCTTCGGCGGGCGGGCAGTAAATGTCGTCGCAGAATTGAAGTACTGTACTCCAAACTCCTATGGAGGACTCATGTTGAGGCGGCTTGATGGTGTGCAGACGTCCAGCAGGGAAGTCCTGGGGTGTACCCCTGGGATCCTAACAGAAATGTACACCACGATTGTACGACCAACAGTAGACTATGGGGCGGTGTATTGGGCATTCAGGACTACTATGGAAACGGCCAGGTAGTCCCTCGACAAGAGTCAACATCTGGCGTCTACGCGCACATTTCCGACGGGAGCACTGCAAGTAGTTCCTGAACTGGAGCCACTGCATATCACAGGTGAACAGTTGCGCGAGAGCGCTTTGGCAAAGGTTAGGTCCTATCATCCAGGAATAGGGACACGCTAAGCTACCCAGTTGGAAGCAAGGTGAAAAGTATTAAAAGCTAAACTCTAGTTTCTTTTCAATCTTCAGCGATGACTCTAAGCTAAGCAATAAACTCGGCAGCAACATCCATTCGGAATAACTGCTTCTAAGCTTAAGACTGTCAGAACTTAAGTACGTCTGCAGGAGTACTGTGTTGTTTTCCAAGTTCAATTAAGAGGTATAAAGAATGCTGCTCTCTGCCTCAGGTACTCTCGTGTAACTAAAGGATTAATCGATCACCCTCTCTCACCAAACAACCAAACTGCGATTTTACCTCTACAGCGAATCGACACCTCTTCAAAGGTAGCAAGTAAGCTCAGAATTGTTCTTAACGATTTGGCTACGCGATGCACAAACAATATTCCGGGAAACAGAAGGAATTAATATGTAGTCGATCAATTTTCCCAAGATACTGGATGCTAACTTCAAACAAACTCAGATCCGTTTTCAGTACAAGACAAACATAAATACGTGATTTCCTTTACGATTTGAGAAACTAAATTTCCATTTTTTGAATTTTTATTAGCACACTCGAAAATCATAACAAAAAAATAAATAAAAAATCTCCCACGACAATGTTTAATTACTTTTAAATAATACTTTCAAGTTAAGGCGAGCGTGTAAACGTGTTAGATGACTGCGCATGGTGTTACGGGGCGTATACGTTGCAACCGCACCTACGCGTAGATATGTACATTAGACTGCATCACCAAAAAAATGCGGTTTTTCCGCCGAGATTACAAAATTTATTATATTTTAAGACGTCTACCAAAATATTTCGGAAAACTATTAAGATTTAAGTGAGCTGGATCGATTTGAATATACCTCCAAAAATGGTATGGTTATGAATAAAAATAGCTTCTTAAAGAATTTTTGAAAAAAGTTCCCTCAGATGACAAAACAGATTAGGCTTAAAAAATCTGCATAAAAATATTTAAAAATCTGTTCAACGGAATCGTAATAATGAGACATTTGATGCTGTTTTTTTTTTACTTTTTTCAAAGATTGACTTACGAAAAACTTAAATAGCTGGGCCAAAACTATTCCGATTTAGACTTATGGGATCTCGGTAGAAAGGTATTTTCCCACCGTTTTTATTTGAATGATGTTCGTTCAAATACCTTTCCAATAATACCTCACACGTCTAAATCAGAAGAGTTTAGGTTCAGTTATTCAAGTTTTTCTTATACCAAATTTGAATAAAAGTTAAAAAAAAACANACTATTCCGATTTAGACTTATGGGATCTCGGTAGAAAGGTATTTTCCCACCGTTTTTATTTGAATGATGTTCGTTCAAATACCTTTCCAATAATACCTCACACGTCTAAATCAGAAGAGTTTAGGTTCAGTTATTCAAGTTTTTCTTATACCAAATTTGAATAAAAGTTAAAAAAAAACAGCATCAAAAGTCCCATTATTACGATGCCGTTGATTTTCTTATTTTTATTTTTTTAATATTTTTATGTACATTTTTTAAGCTTAAATCGTTTTGTCATTTGAGGGGATTTTTTCCAAAAACATCTTTAAAAAACTATTTTTATTCCCAAAAAAAAAAACTCCATTTTTGGAGGTACTTTCAAATCGGTCCAGCTCGCTTAAATCTTAATATTTTTCCGAAATATTTTGGTGGACGTCTTAAAATATAATACATTTTATAATTCCAATGGAAAAACAGTACCATTTTTTTTTTATTGTATGGGGAGTGATGCAGTCTGATGTACATATATCGCACACGTAGATTTAAAGTCAGCTAACTCAAAATTCAGAGAGCGAAATATAACTGCTTGTGGATCGTACAGATTTAACGCAATTAATATAAAAGCAAGTGTTTTTTAGTTAATATATATAATCATGAAGAAAAAATTATTCGTAAGTATTGGATGTAAGTCCTATGAATTGATTTACGCAAAAAATTCGCCACAAATTGTTTTTTTTTGAGTTGATCGCACTTTAGATCTAGGTGTGCGATATGAGCATGAGTGGTTATTTTTACTTTTTTGATATATCTTCTTTGGTTTTGCCTTTAAAATAAATTTTTAACAATTATATTTTGACTCGTTTTTAATTACCTTGTTATTTCTTAAATAACAGCTTTTTCTTAATTTTATTTCAAAAATCCAAAATAACAATATTTTTGATTTTTATTTAATTATTCTGCAAATATATGCAAAAGTTATTTTTGATTTTTAAATTATATTTCTTAGATAACAGGTACTGTAGATTTTTATTTAAAAACGTCATCAATATAAATCAGTCACTGACTTTTATTTTTAAAAACATAACTGCGAAAAATGATAAGGACTTTTATACGTTTGATTTGAAAAATAACAGTCGGATAGTTTTAATAGGATGAGAGCATTAAAATTCCAACTTTACTTATTTTGGACCACCCTAATGCACACCCATACATATGCACATAAATATGTTAAGAGTATCAATTCGTTAAGTCAATTTTAATACTTAACACTACTGCCCTTATTTAGCAGCGAAAAGTAAAATTTTATGCCCTTTACCTTACAGAAGCATAACATAACCTGCATAAAAACACGCACATAAAACCTGCAACACACATACATACACGATAACTGTTTATTATCAGTCAAACGGAAGCGCACAAACGCACAAATGACGAATTAGAATCGGAATCGGAAGTCAAAGCTGTTGAAATATGTAGAACACTTGTGTGTGAACTTGACAGCATCACTTGACAGCTGTTAATTAACAGAGTTGCACAAATTTCGAGTGTTTGCGCAAACGCCGCGTGACTGTTGGCATACATCTTGTTTGTTTTTATTATTCGGATTTCTTCTACTTTTGCCATTGCCGGCTGTTGTCATTGTTGTTGTTGGTGTACTTCGTACGCACTGCTTTATTTGTACGAGGACATCGGCAACAGTAACAGTAACAGCAACAGCAACATGGGCAAAGCATTGGCAGCTGTTCTGCAGCATCATACGTTTTTGGCGTATGTTCAGTGATTCAGTACCAATTTGGACGTTAGAGCAAACGGTAATCGTACGGTAAATACACAAATCGAAAAAAGTGATTTTGACTTTTTAGTGAATTAGTAAAAATTTGTAGAGCATTTACAAATTAAAGCTCGTCGTGGCAATGCATTAACGAAAAAAAAAAATTAAATTAAGTATTTTTTTTTTGAATTTTTGTTGCAATTTGCATAGAAGTGGCATGTGACCAGGTACATAGTGCTACTACTGGAATTTTGCTTGTGCTACAATTGGAGTCTGTGACCAAGGCGAATACGCGCTAAAATAGCATAAATTTGCAGCCAGTGTTGCCGTGAGAAATTTTGCCGTTTTCGAATTATGAAAAATAAAGTGTAACATAAGCCGCTGAGTTGACAAGAAGCAAGTGTGCTTAGTAGGTACTAGAAGTTTTTAGTGAGTGGGGACGCCAAATCTAAATATTGCGCTCTTGCGTTTACTCGCTGTCGCCCTCTCTGTGGTGCACTCGTGTGGGCGCGCCGTATAAATACAAAGCGTGCGTGCGACGCTACGTGAGTTTTCGCGCATAAATATCTCTTGCCAAACTGTTGAATGTGATTTGTCATTTTCCTATAAACGCACACGCTCAAGTGGATTAAGGATTTGCGTGTGTCATTATTGCTATTAGGCATTCTTTACAATTTTAACTCAGCTCAGCTCTTTGCATTTTGCTGCTCTATTTATGGTGGAGTTGACATACATAGAGCGCTTTCCATAACAAATAAACTTGCAAGTCAGTGAGCGAATTAAATGCTAAATAAAGCAACGCGATGATGAAAGCACTAAGCACGCCATAATAACAATTGTATCTGAGGTAAGCTGGGTATGACAATCGCAAAATTTTAAAAGCGACATACGAGTAATCGTGTTGATTTATGGTTTATGTAAATATTAGTCGAAGTTTTGGCTACAAAAATATTACTCGGGGCAATTGCGAAAATTTGAAGTTAAAATGCTGAAATATGCTACATACATACAGTGGCGAGCAGAAATGAGTACACGGTGATATTTATTAGGTTTTTAAAGTTAAAATTTTGTTTGTTATTTTTTCTTAAAAATATGGTTCATACTTTAACCAAAACCATATTAATTCAACCTTAAAATTTTATACATAGCTTAGATTTTTTTTAGAATTTTTTTGAGTACGCACTTCTGGTAGCCCATAAAATTTGAGTAATAAAGAGACTTTTAATATTATTTTTTTGTTTGCTGACGGCTTTTGCAGTTTTTTCCATATAACAAGTGCAATTTATAGAAACTGGCGTTGATTGTTGAAATTTTTTGCAAACAGTCTTGCGCGTTTTCATCTAAAAGAAATTCATGCTTATACCGAAATAAGTGCAAAAATTCGTCACCAAAAAAATTCTCAAAAATTAGTGCGATTTTGCAGTCGCTTAAAACTTGGTTATTTTAAAATCTAATGGGCTAACAAAATGCATACTCAAAAAGTTCTAAAAAATCAGATTTTAAAGTTGAAATTTTACTGAAAATTTGTTAAATTTTTTTAAGTTCTGTATTAAATTTAAAAGTTTAATTTTTATGGCTTTGGCTATTATTTGAAAATTTAACAAAAATCACCGTGTACTCAGTTCTGCTCCCCACTGTAGGTATGCGAAAAAGTAAAATTTCAAGTTTTTAACAAAGTTATTTTAAAGTTCTTAAATTACTTCTTAAAATAAGTAATTAACTTCTTACTACTGGTTTTCCGAAAGCAATTTAAGTGAAAAATTATTTTTTTCTGCCAAATGCCATACTAAATTCAAACAATAATATTATTTTTCACTTAACCTAAAGCCAAATTCATACCTCTTGTTAGACAAGGTAATAGTTTTCGAGTAGATGCATTCCAAGCCTGTTTAGCCTTTTTCATAAATTTTCGTTAGAGTTTCGTAAACTTAACATAACGCATTGGGATAATATTGCCACGAAATCTCAGTCGTTAAAGCAGCGGCTAGACTTGCCAATGATAACTACCATTTATTAACTTTGCGCTATTTTGAGAATACTCCACTGATGGGGGGCGGGGTGCCTCAAGCGATTTGGGCATGATTTGGGTTATCAGTAAATTATAACTTGAATATGTTCTTACATGTGGCGTTTGAGAATTGCATATGTATTAACTCTCATTTTACATATACATATCTGGTTTAGTACTGGTCGGTTGGGAAAATTATGTCGCCTACTGTGTGGCACTAGGTGTTACCGGAGTTGGGCAAAATGTATTCAAATGGCGAATGCTAAATAAATAAATTGCTGTTTTCGTAAATAATAAATAATTAAGTTGATTCAAAGAAAAATTATTGGAATGACGATAAAATTATTTCACTCGTGATTCGAATAAGTAATGAAAATAAAGAAAGTAATATTTACGATAAAACAAAAACCGAATTCAACTAACTGAAAGTGAAAATATAAACAAAAGTAAATCGTTGCTCAGTATGTCATAACTGAGTTGTTGAAATCAACTAATGTTCGCCCAGCGGTTGAAATTCAACATTTTAAACTCAGTGGAGTTGAGGTGGGCTGAGCTGAGCCGAGTTGAGTTTACTTGAATTGAATGAAGTTAATTGAGGTGAAATGCGATGAACCACATAACAGAATATAACAGAACATAAGACAACACAACAAAACAAAACACAACAAAACACAATAAAATATAACAAAACAAAACACGACACATCACAACATAACATAACGAAACATAAGAACACAAAACAAAACGACACAACACAACACAACACAACACAACACAACACAACACAACACAACACAACACAACACAACACAACACAACACAACACAACACAACACAACACAACACAACACAACACAACACAACACAACACAACACAACACAACACAACACAACACAACACAACACAACACAACACAACACAACACAACACAACACAACACAACACAACACAACACAACACAACACAACACAACACAACACAACACAACACAACACAACACAACACAACACAACACAACACAACACAACACAACACAACACAACACAACACAACACAACACAACACAACACAACACAACACAACACAACATAACACAACACAACACAACATGTCATTCTTCAATCTTATCTTTTTCTTTTTCTCTTTTTGTCTCTATCTTTGTCTCTGTCAAGTATTTAAATTTACCTTCCTCTTTGTCTTTATGTTTAAGTTTCTTTCCTTTTATTTTAATTTCTGTATTTATCCCTTTCTTCTTCTCCATACTCAACTTTACCTTCTTCCTTGTTTGAGTCTAATCTATTCGTGTACATACATACATACATCTTATTCCTGAACTGCTGTTTAGCACGTTTCTTTAATTCAGTATCAATATTAAAGCATACATTTAGGATTCATTTCCGCTCCAACTATGTTCATGTATGGCGTTAGTATTGGTATAATTTTTGAATTGGTTCGTTCGCTTTATGTTAAGCTAATTCGAAATTTTAAAAATTGTATGCACATCAGCATCAAAATACCTTTCCAATGATATATAAGTGTTTATACCTTAGAAGTATAGTTTAGTCGTAAAAGGGGTGTAAAGAAACATGATTGCCTATTTATATATAAGATTTAAAATAACGAATCAAATCACGAATAACTTATTCAAGAGACATTTTTTCACGAATAATTCATTCGCGAATTCTATTCGAATAATTATCTTAATAACAATTTATTCGAATAATGCCCAACTCTGGCTGTTAAAAATAGCCCAAACAATACATTTTCTATTTTACAGGATGGTATTTTTAAACTTAAAAGTACATATCGAAAACCTGTGCTGAGTTAATTAATAAATTACCTTCTTCTCTGCAACACAAAACTTAAGAACCTCTTCGTAATGTCAACTGCTCTTTTCGCATTAGATTAAATTTTATTTTTAATTTTATTGCCCAACTTAATAATCTGCCAACTCATTTTGTGGTATATTTATATCCTGACTAACTTCCTCATTCATGAATCCAAAGAAATAATAATAAAAATTATCAACGTAATTTGTTCACAAATTATTTACATACCTACACACACACACACCACCACCTTTACAATCAGCAAGAAGAAGTAAGTAAAAACCCGGCTAACAAGATGAGAAATTTACGACAATTGTAAAAAGTGGAAAGCTTATTGTTGTTGGGCATTAAAATGAGAAAGGCATTAACTAAGAAAGGGTTGAAAAGCCAACAAGAAGCTATAGAATGTTAACAGTAAAAGTGCCAGTGTCGGGGAAACGCTGAAGTAGCTAAATACAAAAAGTAGCTGTGAATAGCCGGAAAACAGTTGAATTTGTACGGCACTAAGCTCCAACTCGACGCTGTGCAGCGCAGCGCGCTCACTTCAATGGAAATATGTACGAGTAAGTATGTACATATGTAATGCACTGCGCGCTGATGCTTGAGCATTTAGCCAACCTTAAGCATTTTAATTGAAAAGTCACAGCATGTAATTAAAGTAAGAAATATGTATAAAGGAAAAGCAGCGCTGACATGCTGACAAGCTTAATAAAGACAAGACAAAGGATAATAGAAAATAAAGAAAAATAACAAAACCGAAAATTGTAAAGTAGGATTGCTAGAGAAAGTGTAGCAAAAAAAAAAAAAAAACGTGGTAAAAAGGAAGCAGCAAGGGTGCCAAGTATAGCGAGCTAACCCAAGGAAAAGGATCTGGGCGACAATTGTTTGATTGGGTGTCACATTTTTTGATTATCTGTTAAAATGATTTGGTGGAGCGAATGAAGGGCATGAATACCATTGGCAATTTAAGGTTGTGGTGCATCAGTGGGAAGAACGGTTTTAGGTTGTTTGATGTCAGAGCACACAGCATAAGCTAAAGGCTGCGGCACCCCGGCTCACTTGAATAAAAAAATTAATTGAATTTAAGTGAAAATGCTTTTTTATTTGAATCTACATAGTATGGAAACTGATTGAAAAAATCGTTTTTTGCTTAAATTTCTTTCGTGAAACCGGCAGTCAGAGTCATAGATCCCACTAAGGGATATCAGAACTCGGTTATTATATGAATAATGCGGTTTTGAAAATCAGAGATCTCCAGGAAAGGGCGGTTCTTGAATAAAATTAGCTTTAACCCAAGTGCTACCTTAATGTGGTTTTGCTATACCTTTGAGTTTTAGCAATATTTTATGAATTATTATTTATTTTAAATACCATTTTTAAATTTGCTAAAAATTTCTTCACTAAATAAAAAAAAAAACACCTCTACGATCTCTTTCGCTTACCCTGCGTTGAAATTTACAAAACAATTTTACTTAAGTTGCCAGCAGCTTCTACATACATAAACACACCCTACACTCTGCACTCTATACTCTCCACTCCACACACTTCTACAATTTTGTTCTTATTTAACTTTCTTGATCTCTTCGTGTTTTCCTCCAGTTGCTCATAATATAGCAGTTATCTGCATTTACTTCACCATTGTTTACATGAGTTTGTGATGAATTGAGCTGTTGTCGAGGGTCATGGAAACTTTTGCGTATGCAATTTGTTTATTTTTGTCTAGCAGCTACTATGTTGTTTTCTATTGCTGGGGTGAATTGGCTGCATCCATTATGCAGTGGCGTAAAATGAAACTCTGCAACTGCAATTTGTTTACAATCTGTGGATATTGATGTATGGGATTAAAAGTAAATTGATTTAAGCTCTTCTAACAGTTTGTATAGTGTGAGGTCATTAGACTTTTACAAATGCTGGTAGGATGATGTTGAGTGCTTGAGAAAGAAATAAAATGAAATAAAAAGAAAAAAAAAACGGGGCTTATATTTGCTTTAAAATAAACTGAGTTTGTATATGTAGATCTGTATGTACATATGTATGTATATTGAGGTTCACTTAGTTTAGGGAGTTATCAGTTTATAGAAAAAACCGGATATTATAGGCACTAAAAATTTTAAAATTGTTAAAGACAAGTGGGTATCCAATTTAAGCAAATAGTACGCCAAAAAGTACAACAAATCCGGGACTTAGGAAGGCTACTCACCATGGTCCAAATGTCTAGTATGATCTGAATAAGCGAAACGCTCAAAAGCATGTCAAATGATGCTCTTAGCGCTTAAGAGAGACATCCTAGGTACACTTTTTATATCAAATAAATTTCGCTCTACAGTACAGACCGTTTTTCCTTGATATCGTTTTCGGAAAGCAATTTTATCTCAAGAATTCCAGGCGGGGAGGAATCGAGACACTCCGCCTAATAGTATTGATGATCATTTGGTTAAACTTAATCATCTAATTTTGTATTGAGAGAAATATATTTAATTATTTTCTCAGCAGAGACGGCTCGAAACTCAATGGTAGCGATGAGGTGTTTTCTCACGAAACCCTCCTGAAGCGTATTCCAAGCTGAGGTTTTAGCTTTCCTGGAGGCTTTAGAGAAGCTTGGAATCGAAAAACTAGGTTTCAGCTATCATGGAGGCTGTAGAGAGCTTGAAAATGAAATTCAAGGAAGAAACGTCTTAATTTTTAGTGATGTCCAGGCTGCCCATCTCTACAGAAGATGGCCGAGCAGAACAGAATTCACCTCACTTGGATACCTGGTAACAGGGTCTGGCAAGGAACGACCAAGCAGATTCCTCCTGGTAAAGAACGCTTTCGTATGCCATATGTCATATGCCACTTATATGCTGCTTCTGAGAGAATTTATAGATATAAAAACAAGCTGGTAACATGCTGGAGTCAAAGTACAACCGAGTCGAATTTCAATGCATTTGCAGAAGCTGTAAGAACTAAGAAGAGGAGGAAACGGTCTATGTAGAAACACTATGTGGAAACAGACTGCGGCATATGACCATTGACTGTTCCTGGCTGATCTCAGTAACGTTTCAAATACTAATGCAAAATGCTTGCTGCGGGCGATAGCCGCTTCTGCCTACCTAATTATCAAAACTTTTGATTTTATTCGCTGTGCGCTTCTCACATGGCCTATGAAGTATTTCGTTGATATCCTAGAAAGCAAAAACTTACCGCATGGAGTCGATCAATGGGGGGTCTCATAAAAAGCGCACCCCGATGCTAGTTCTTACAATTGCCTGTAATTTATTTTTATTCATAAAAAACTCCATTTTTGGAGGTATTTTCAAATCGGTCCGATTTGAGTACCGATTTTTTTTTTTGTATAGGGAGTGATGCAGTCTAATGTATATACATTGGGGTGGTCCAAAAATGCAAGTGAAAAAATCGTAAGCTCTCACCCCCTAGAAAAATATACACCTATTTCTTACTTCGAAATCAAAAAATACATATTAAGAGGTCGCTCAAAGCGCTCATATATTTTATATGGACAAAAACAACTTTTCGTAGAAATGAGGGAAAACTCCGTTTCTCCCAATAATACCCAATTGTTCATTTAAAAATGTTATCATAGTAACTATATTTTATAGCTCCGCCAAAAACCTCAGATAATACAATAGGGCGGACCAATAAAAAATCTTTAGTATTAAAAAATGGTTAAATAAACAATTGGTTATTTTTATTGGAAGTTTTCTGAAGAGAAGCAGAGTATTCCGAACGAAAAAAATTAAGTTTTAAGAATTCTAGATCACTTCTACGAAAAGTTGTTTTTCCCCATATTAAATACATGGAAAACTTTAAATGCTTTGAGTGACCTCTAAATATTTTTTGATTTTAAAATAAAAGAGGGTATATTTTTCCGATCCAATGCAATCCCAGTGGGTGAGCATTAAAATTCCGACTTAAATTTGTTTTTGTACCACCCTAATTTATCTATATGGTATAAGTCTACTCTTCTCTCCCAAGTCAGCGGTAACTAGCAGAAAGCTCCCTTATCTCCTTTGCGTAAATATTTAATTTTATAAAAATTCCATCAGACGATATCAAAACTAAATCACATCATCAAATTTGCCGCAAACTTTAAAGCCAGCTCATCTGTAGCGGCGTTCTATTTGCATAGATTTTAGTTGTCAAAGTTTTAAATCTTAGTCATCGTCATCATCAGTCGAAGCTGCAAAGCTATAACATCGACATTAGGGCACGACACCACACCCACTACCACCATCATCACTAAAAGCACCCACTGCCACTACCAGCAAACACACGCACCCACACTCTCCCACACACACACACAAAAACCCACCATAAAAATCATCAGCATTATTTCATGCTTCAACTGCTGCCAACAACTTCATTTAAAGCTACGCTTCCCAGCTGCTGTCTACTGCTGCCAGCACACACCACCGCATTAGTTCGAATGGGCTTTACGCGCCCAGTAAGCGAAGAAAGCAAAATCACTACATAAGATATCTTAAACTTTTAGAATTTCTTGCGCTTTCGCCTGCTTGTGTGTGGGTGTGTGTTTGTGTGTTTGTGTGCGCGTGACTCGCCAACTTGTGCGAAAATCAAATCATATGCAGCACCGTTCAGGCATTGGCAGGCAGCCGACAGCCGACAGCCGACAGCCGCCAGCCGCGAGCTGCAAATAGCTAGCGCAGCAACAGCAGGTGCCATAAATCAACGCTTACCAGGCATAAACTTGTCAGCAATGCTGCGCTGTCAACACCTCCGCAGTTGCATACATACCCCTTGCACTTCGCACAGCAGCCGCTTGCTATTGCTATGCCCAAGAACTTTTGCTCTTTGCTCGCCAGAAATACGCCGCCACTTGTCGCATGCTTGGCGCCTAATTGACTTCTAGTTGCTCATTAAGTCACGTACGTACAAAATAGATGGCAAGCGCCACCACCCCATTTCCGAATCGTGCTGCCACTTCCTGCTCCTTTAATGAGTTGGCTTGAATGGCTTTTCAGCGGTTCCTTGCCGACTTCCCCTCTTCTTCATCTTATGCTTCTTCTGCTTGGCACTTGGCAAATATTTAGTTATTAGCGTCGTGCGCGCTCCTCACTAAAAGTGCAGTATATAAAATTATTTTTAGCTGCATCATCCTTAAAGTGTATTAAATATATATATATTTTTTTTTGCTTTAGATGTTTTCGGCGCTTAAACAAATCTTCCGCTTCCTAACTTCCCTTCAAGAGGGCTAGTGTGGTGCAAACATTGCTTCAAAAAGTGCTGCAATTTTTCACATGCAAATATTTCAAAACTTCTTAACTCTTCTGTTCAGTTCCTGTCTGCGGTGCGCTTCAGTGTTCAGTGCTCAGTGGCAGCAACAGCAGTAAGTCGTTATCGTACTTACAAGGCTTCCAGTGTGCTGTGCTCTGTCCTCCTGCTATCGGTGCGGATGAGTAACATTTCAAATGGATTACACTCTTATATCCCATTCAGCGCAATCTAACATTGTTGTTGTTGTTGTTACGAAGGGAATTTAAGCTGCCTGCGAATATCTGCTGGTTGTTAGAAAACATTTAAAGCAAAAAATGTATATAATTTTTAGCAGAAAAAGCTCGTTTGTATATTTAAAAAATTCAGGTGGGTTTGTGTAGATTTTAAAGCTTTAAAATTGTTACATTTGTGTCCAGGCAAGAGTGGATTTAAATATTCCTAAGCAGCACTAGTTCTATATCCGTTTCAAAATAGTTTAGTTTTTTAACAAGTTTTTAATTTTTTATAGGTGGCAACTTCCTTTTAAATATTGGTCTTAATTTAAATATTTTTTAAAGCATTACCTTTGGTACGAATATTGTATTAATTTACTCAATATGTGTATAAACTTGTAATTATTTTTTCACTAAAATAGGTGGCAACATCCGTTCTGAATATGTTCTGCTTGAAGCATTACTAATTCCGTTTTCTTTGATACCCATATTGTAATTATTACATATTAATAAATTTTTAATTTAAGATCGGTGGCAACTCCCGGTAGACTAATTTTCTCTACTTAAAGAAGTATAGTTTAATAAATTACGTACTAAATTTTAATAATCTATTAAATATACACACCTTTAATCTTTTCTTAACTGAAATAGGTGGCAACCCTCTTCATAATACTGCTGGCTTAAAGAACTCTTAAATCCCTGTACTTTTATACCTATGTTTTAACTATATTAAACTAACACGTTGAATTAATTTTAGTTATTAAAATAGGTGGCAACTTTAATTAAATTAATTTAAGGTTAAAAGGACTTTAACTTCCTTTAGTTTGGTATCCCCTTTGCTATATTTTGATATATTTTTTTTATTTTAAAAATTCCCTTCAGGATCGGAGCAACGCGTATGCTTTGTCGGGCATCAGCTGCGTTTATCCTGGCCGGTTCCGGGCTGCAGGCGAGCGGCGACCAAGGACTGCCAACCCCTAATCTGTGCATTAATCATGCCTTTTGAATGATTTGCAGCCCGGGGGTCCACTGTATTCGAATGGGGCCTACCTGACAACGGGTCGCATCAGAACGTAAAGGTGGTCCTACCGCCAATATTTTTGATCACTAAGACCGCCTGGTCGTCCGGTAGCGTCGATAATCGCAAAATAATAATTAAATAAATAAAAATAACTTTACGCAAACCCACAAGCATTTACGGCTAGCGACTTTCCGTCGAATCTAAAATAAATGACGGTAATGTCAACCAACAAAAAAAAAAAAAAAAAAAAAAAAAAACAAATGCAAATAATTTTCTAAGCATAATAACTTTTTGACCACAAACAGTAAGCCATGTTATTTTTCCTGCGTACTTTTTTTGTGGCCAGGGTAAGCGAGAAGATAAATATTTGCATAAGCTCGGCAAATAAAGGGAAGAGCGAAAAGCATGTGCCACAGCGTAATGTGATACTTTATTTGCTTATGAATGCATATGTCTGTGTGTTTTTATGAATATAAAAGGTTGATTCTTTTTATAACTTGTATATTGACAAGGGTATCTTCCTGAGTTTACTAACTTACAAAAATATAAGGGAAAAAAACAAAAAAAAAAGGAACTGTTGTTATGTTGAGCTGTTAAAGCACTTTGGCTAGAAATTGAATAGCTTTTGATGAGATCCTGAACATTACTTATGTAGAGTAAAAGTATATATACTTAATGATGTAAGCCAATTCTGAAATATGAAATTCGAACTTGCATTAGAAACAGTATGACCAGTGTTTTCTCTCGATGCGAAACCCTTAGGATGTGTTTGAAGGGACAGTCGTCTTAACCCAATGTCAGGATCGAAAGGGTTAATGGAATCATTTAAATACAAATACATACATATACCTTGTTAAATAACGAAGTGTCTATGGAAATGTAATGTTTCACCGTGTTTAGTGTTCCAGGATTAAATTCTAGAGTTCCAGGGTTGTAAATAATTAAGATACACACTACATATTTAGGAATAGGCTCCACCGAACGCTTAGCAAAAATGTGAGTTACATAGTATTGTACATATATAGCCCATATTGAGAGAACACTTCTCAACTCTTTTGAATGAAGAAGTTCACATTCCTGCACTTGACCAAAACGAGTGGTAATTTGTCAAATCCAAAAGAAGGGAGAACAAACCGTTTGCGCCAATTAACGCGGAATAAGCCTTCTTAAGACTGCGTTAAAGACTAAAGCCCTTATCAGTGTGGCTTCAGACCTGGTAAGTCCATCATTGACCGGATTTTTAGAGCACGTCGAATTCCCGATAAGTAAACCGACACATAACTTCTTTTTGTCGATTATGAAGCGGTTTTTGCTAGCACGAAAATAAGGTTTCCGTACGACGCGCGTAAAATTAATACGGCTATGTGGAGCGCACGTTGAGCACAACCTTCAGCTCCGTTCAAATTGGGATGGACCTGTAAGCGCCGTTTAAGCCGAAACGAGGTTTACGCCAAGGTGGTTTTTTCAATCTGCTGCTGAAAAGCGTAATAAGGGCTGCCAATCGGAAACGTAGCGGCACCATATACAGTAAAAGAACTATGCTGCTGGCGTATGCGGACGATATTGATATCGTTGGCCTGAAACCCTGGGTGCCAGCACAGCATTTTCCAGCATAGAAAAACAAGCTAAAGATATTGGTCGCGGATAAGACAAAGTACCTCCTCGCAATGCATAAAATTAAGTTGGATAAACACTACTTATACTGGAAATCAAACGAAGACTAACTCTTGTCAACAGGTGGTACTTTGGGCTCGGTAGGCAATTGAAAAGCAGAGCCCTCTCTCGACGGGCAAAAATCACGCTTTACAAATCTCTCATCATGTTCGTCCTTTTATATGATGCAGAAACGTGGACGATGACTAATAAAATGTGGGAATTTTCGGGAGAACTAATCTACGGAAAATCGATAGCCCTGTTCGTGTAGGCAACGGTTACCGAAGAAGACGGAACGGCGAAATACAGATTCGAATTCTAAGGATAAAAATACGTAACTTTTGTTTGCCACTTTTTTCCTTTGCCTTTTTTAACATCCAAATGACCTTCGAACATTAACTGGTCCTAGACTTCTGAATTGAGTGAAAATGTTCTTATTAGAAAACGAAAAAAAAATATGAATTACCCAGTCGGGGATGCTGTATCTTTTGGTCGTATTACCGAGTTCCGGGTTGGATTCAAAATGAGTTAAACAGACCGGAAGTCAATTGACGAGCTGAAGTTCGAAGGCCATTTAGGGGTTGAAAAAGGCACGTTCGAGAAAAAAGTTTCGTACCAAAGTTCCGTATTTTTATCCTTAGAATTCGAATCTGTAGTAAAAATATGTAAGTTTAATTAAAAAAGAAAAATGGACAGTTTATACCACTTCCGGTCGAAACCGGAGATCAGTAATACCACCCAAAGATAGAGCATTCTGGATTTGGTAGCTAAAATTTTTGCACTTTTCAATAAAAAAAAAAAAACATTTCGCTCCGTTTTAGAGGAAGTGGACACCCTGTATATATCCTCTAATAACTAAGAATCAAATACTCATGCATCTGAAACTGTTCTTATGCCATTAGAGGTTGATATCTTTGAGTTACAGAAGGACGTACTAGTATTTACGTCATAACATTATTTATAATAGAAAGGTCTAAATCTAATATGTAAATTTTTCTAATTCAAAACTGCTTACAATGAATTCCTAATTTTTCAACTGCAATCGTCCAGTAAGAGCACTTTATCGCTACGAATGTCAAAAGTAAATGTCCTGCTGTCTGTTAAAGTGAATAGTCCTTTCCGGCATGTGCCATTTCTTTTTTCTTCCCATTTCCATAGGCAATTCGAAATGCCATTGATCGATTTGACGGATAACACAAATTCATTTTATGCTGCACACACAACCATACCTTCGCATTAAAAAGTACTCATACCATATACATACATATTTATTTAAGTGTGTAGCATTATTTGTACCTACCATAGACCCGCGCGTGTATGATATACCTACTAGGAGTGCCTGCATTTATGCCGGTGACTTCAACGGCCATATGGTCCGGTCCGTCCATCGCATGCTCGTGCCTGGATGTGTGTGTGTGTGTGTGTGTGTGTGGAAAAGGCAGGGCGCATACCCAAACAAACAATAAAATATCATCTGCCGGATATAAGTCCTTACAGCTGGCAAACATGGCAATAAATTTTAAAATGTTTTTGCATTGTGTCCAACTGACATACAGGAACATGTGTACTTGGTGCGACAAACGAACAGAGAAAAAATGTATATAAACATACAAGTTTGCTTGAGTGTGCACATATTTCTGCATGACAGCGAATTTGTACAGTCACGGACAGCATTTATGGAGAGTTGCATAGGAATGTTGTGCGTTGATGTCTGCGTGTGTAGCGTGGCGCTGTCCTTTTGTCCTTAAAGCTGACCCCCTTTTTTTTGCTATAAAATTTAAATGAATCTTGATGTTATGTGCGCATGCCACATTGCACGTGGCGTCCGGTTGCATGTGTTTTGTATGGGAGTATACTTGTCGGATTTTGATCAGCTCTGCTTATATGCAAATAATGTTTGAAGTATGTAAATTATAGGCAGCAGAGCGTGCAAAGCTATTTCAAAGCTTTAATATTTTAATATTTAAAAATCCATTAAATTTGAAAGTTTTTCATATCGCTTAACCAAAATTTTAGTCTGTAGAGTCATAGAAAGCAGAGCTGATTTCTATCAAAGTTACCAAGGAAAGCTCTTAGCAGGTAATGCAAATTTGATTTCTAAGGGCTTTTGCTAAAAAAGAGCAAATGTCTGGTTCTATATCTTATAAACAGTTTGTTTTCCATACTATGTATTTATGAAAAACAAAAATTACTCACTGGGTCACCACTGCGTATAAACCAACGTATTAAAACCACTTAAGCCAAAGCAACAATTTATAGAATTTTCGTCTGTCTGTATGTTTGTACGCGCATCACTCGAAAACTAATGCATGGTGTTGAATCCAATTTTCACTGATGTCTTGCTAGAGGTCTAATTTAAAATATAGAAGGAAAAATATTAGAGAGTTGCCACCTCTTTAAGAATTGCAGTTTAAGAAAATCGATAAAGTAATGTAAATATTGCCGGAAATATTTTTGTTGAAGGTTGCCACATGTTTGAAAACTTTAATTTAAATTAATTGATAAGATAAATATTGCATT
The DNA here is from genome assembly GCF_001687245.7 of Rhagoletis zephyria. Lineage (NCBI taxonomy): Eukaryota > Metazoa > Arthropoda > Insecta > Diptera > Tephritidae > Rhagoletis > Rhagoletis zephyria. Next base: position 617,032 of record NW_016157125.1, on the reverse strand, counting down.
ATGGGAATAAAACTGAAGAGGTTTAGGAAATTTACTGCCGGAAATATGTTTGAGGAGGGTCGAGGAGGGAAAATTAGTATCAATACGACAATTTTTTTTACCGAAATACCGTCTGTAGAAAATCGCTGAAAAATTTGCTCTTTTGTTGCTCTGCACTGGCCTAGACGCAAATGATTTCAGATTTATTTGTACTCTTTCAAGACTAGGGAATCAGTTGAGTAAATTGGATTCCAGATTAAAGCAGCGTAGTTCAGCTTTGAACGAACCGGAGAGTTATACAGAATTTCACGGGTGTAGGTATCTTTGAAATCTCAACAATAGCGCCGCAAAAAGCAAGGTTACAGGAGGCTTTAGAAATGGCATAGCTAGTGTGATTAAGGAGGTAAATCCCATTTATACCCATTTTGTGCCCATAATTAAAAAAAAAAAATGAGTATGTTAACATGAATTCTAGTTTACTGGGGTTTTTGAGATTGCTGAATTTGTATCTGAAGTCTAAATACAAAAAAAAAAAAAATTCTAATGCAATATGGCGTCTAAAATCTTGAGAACAATATTTTATGTAAAAAAATAATAACAAAAAAGGCTTATTATTATATTATTTAAGAGTCTTTGGGTTAACGAAATACGAACCTGAAGTGAGAATAACAAAAAACCAAAACGGCCGATCCAATATGGCGCACAAACCTAGAAGAAATGTGTTTAGCTTGATTTTTTTTTTGAGTTCACTTAGTTTTAAGTACTATTAAGTTTTTTAGCTTGGAGTTTAAAATTCTTAAATTAAAATACTTTTGAATTTTAATATAAACATATTTACATATATCTTAGAAAAAACTTTTAATATTATTTGGGTAAAAAATCGCGTCTTCAATATTTATTCAATATTTAGTGCTATAGTTTTGAATATAATTACATACCTTGAAACAAACATAAATTTTTAAACTGGTGCAACATGGAGAAAAGGATTTATGCCTTTTCTTGTAACTCGTTTTTGTAAAAAACTCACTTGAATATTTCATTAAATTGAACATTTAAAAAATTTTTAAAACTATACATTATATAAAACTCATCTGTAGAAGAAACCACCCATATTTACTTCGCAGCGCGCTGCTTCAACTTTCACTTACACACTGATCATACAAACAGGTGCGACAGGTCGGGACCCGTCTTTATATTTCGTCTTTTGTAGTTCGATAGCTGAAACCTCAACCCAAAATAATAAAAACCAAAAATTTATAGTTAATTTTTGAATTTATGGGCTCGAATAGGGGACGAAATATCACTGTGCGTGGCCGAAGTTTTCAATGTTTGTATAAATGAGAATGTATGCAACTTGTGAAGTACATAAAAAAACGGCGTACGCCATTTGAGAAGTGCAGATATTCTACACGTATGTAGCTAGAAAATCGAAGTAATAAACTAAATAATTAAAAATAAACTGGTGTTCGAGTTGTTCAGACATCATATGTGGCATACCCATAGGATCAGCATTTTTCAAACTATATAAGTATGTACATATGTAATACCAAGCGAATAAAAACTGCTTATTCTAATTATTAAGAATTTCCGCCAAATGAATTCTGTGCATTAAAGAAATTTTTTCAAGAATTTAAAATACGAGTAACTTCCTTTTTTATAATTTAAATGATTCAGATGAAAAAGGACATTTTTGGTCAAATTTTAACCTTCGCCTAATAATTTTTTTTAATACTCGTAAATAGGAAAAGCATACTTTTCACACAAATCACAGCAAATGCAAATAAATTGACATTATTTATTTTGCTGACCGTTAAAACGAGCTATTCAATTAAATTTCGATTGGAAATAATTTAATTTTAAATTTCGTTTAATTAAAAAATGTAAATTATTTATTATTTTTAAAATGGGATGTTGAGAGTGCTAGTTGGCGAGCGATGGTGTATGTAAAAGGTGGCATATTAACTTGTTATTACATTTCTAGCGAGAGCGTGATTGTCATAATAAACATAATAAAATGTTACGCACACTAAGTATGTATACATGCAAAGGCTATCAACTGCTGGAGCAAGCTTAACATATGAAAATAAAAGTATATATTTACATGAAAACTGCATGAGCATAAAGTACATACATATACATATACGTATGTATTTAAATGCTTCATAAAAAATATTTGTAATTATTTAATGCCTATTATGGTCATGAATGCGTTGTAAAATAGTATATGTAAAAATGTTTTTAAAATTTTGGTTTGGCCAAAGAAATGTTTTGCTACTGCTTGTTTTTAAATATGTATGTATGTAAATAAATGCGCTTTGAAGTATGTACTCTATACATTTGTATATTTGAGCTAATTTTTAATTAATTGCATTGAAAATTAAATATTAATAAACAAATTAAGGTAGTTTGTATTGATTTTTTTTTGCTATAGCGCATTAGGTGTTTTTAAGAAGAAGTTAAGGTTTACTATGTATTGAGTTTTTTATTAAAAAAAAAAAAAATTGTTTCTAGTTAATAATTTTTTTTTTTATTAAAGCTAAATTTGATGTTAAAGTACAAAATTAAAATTAATTTATATTTATTTTTAGAATACCTGAAAAAAACAATACTTTTAAATTTGCATCTTTCAAAGACTGGTCTACGAAATGTGGATGCTTTGAAAAAAAAAGTCCGTGTAGAACAGAGATTTGCAAGCTAGGGTTTACTAATACTCGTACTAAAGGGAACATTTTTAAGCTTCCTGAAAATCGAAAAAAGTTCGCTTTTACTCAAGAGGATATTGTATTTTTATTTTGAAAACTGTTTTGGTATTTTGTAGTTTAAAGTACTTTTTCTGTTCTTCATTGTTCGTCATATTATAAAGACTAGATTGCCAGTTACTGTCGAAATTCGACAGTTTTTCTAGTTTTAGAAGCCTTGGAGTGGCTTTCTAACTTAACACGTAGCAAAACTTATACGGTACAAATTAACTAACCGGAAACCAAAAAGTAAATAAAATTTTTTATCTGAGAAGGTGTTTGGAGGACTCCGGCAGGACTTGGAATTGACCCGATATATTCAATGCCGATCAATTTCAATGATTTGATACATATAGATAGTTCGATGAATTTCAAGAACACTACAATCCGATAATTCAACAAAATTCGTTAACTCGACCAATTTCGATAACTGTGAAATTCGAGGGTTCGATAAATGTCGATAACTCAAAAATGTAAATTCTTTGGATACCTTTATAAATTTTTACTTTTGACAGCTCCACATTTTTCGAAAACTATCTAAACATTTTGGTAACTCGTTACACTCTGTTAACACGATAAAACTCGATAAGCAGTGATAAATCGATAAGCTTATATAACCTTAAAATTTCGATAAATCGATATATTTTGAAAATTCCATAAACTTCGCTTCGTTGAACCAACAAATTTCAGTAGATCAATAATTATCGATAACCATGTAAGTTGAAAGAACTTCATGCATTACGACACCTCGATAAATTTCGTTAAGTCTATAAATAATGATAATTCAATAAATATCGATAACTTGATACATTTCTTTAACTTGACAAATTTCGTTAATCCCACACGTTTTTATAGCTCCATAACTATCCGTAAATTTGTACAAATAAGTTTCTGTGTCTATAAATTTCAACAATACAATAAACATTGATCAGTTTGAATAATTCGATACGTTGCGATAACTTAATAAGCATGAATAAATTTACATAATTATAAACTTCGATGATTCGATAAATTTCAGTAACCTTTATGGCTGATTTTATTTCGATTCCTATCTTTTAACCTAATTCTTATGTATTTCTCATTGTCTCCATTTTCGCCCTTATCTCCATTTTCGTCTTTATCTGCACTTTTGCCTTTTTTTGCCTTCATCGTTATCAATTGTTTCTCCATCTTCATGTTTATCTTTATTTCAAAGTTTAATTTCAAATACGAAGTAAAACAAAATGCGAAACAGCTTAAATTGAACAGCTTGCAAAAACAAACACACACAAATATAGAAATTTTTACACGACGATTTTCAACCAATTTCGAAACCTTTCCAACGGTGTTTTTAGTTTTGAAATCGGTAAATTTACCTTGGTCTTGATCTTTGTTTTCATCTTTCACATCTTTGCTTA
>NW_016157125.1:595822-612893 GCF_001687245.7 Rhagoletis zephyria | reverse complement strand
ATTTGGACCATTTTGGTTACTAGTGTTGGTTACAAGGTAGCGTGGTCCTGTACTAGTACTTAACCTAGTTCCACTTTTTGCAGGGATGTATGTGTGTATGTGTTGTCACCGCTGTGCATGCTTTGTATTCCATATACTTTCTTAATTACATATGAAAAAGCATCCGAGACGTGCAAAACGCCATCCGTGTAGTGAAAAATTTTAATACGGGCGTATTTGAATTGAATATTTCCATTATATGTACGTAGTGTATGTATGTATAATGGAAAAATCCATTTTGTTACGACTTTTCACTTGATTTAAATACGAACATTTTTAAACGGTTATCAAATAAAAAAAAAAATTATTCTTACAACGCGTTATTTTTCTCAGTGAAGGATAATGTTATTAACAGCCCAACCTAATATTACCGGCGAGAGTTTTTCTACGCACGCATGCAAGTTTTTCTCATTTGATAAACCCAAGCCAATTTGCGTGCGTGATTTCTCAGAGTTGCATTTCTGTCAAATTTACAGAAGTTTGCTTATAAAAATTTGAATTCATAGTCGCACCAAAATGCTAATTGAGTATAAATGTGAAATCGAAATGTCACGCAAGACAAATCTTGGAATTTGAGTTAGCTTTTTACGCACGCATATAAGGTTGGCCTATAACTATTCTTCCCGATATAAATTGGGCTTTAAAGTGCTGAAATTTGTACTATGGTTAGGATTGCATGTGGTGGGATTTGAACCCGTGGCCTCGGTGCTTAAGTGAACACCTCAATCTCTACGTGTTGTAATAATAATAAAGTCTGGCGCTTACACAATACGTTAGTGTTTGGCCGAACCTCTCCTCCGATTTGTCGCGTGGGCCTTAATGTTGTGGCACAAAGGGGATGCCTACAGTTTTTTGTCGACTCTGAACGGCGATTGTATTTTATGGGAAGCTGTTTTTCATTTTCAAGGTTTGCGCACTTCTAACCACTACACCTAGCGGCCTATATGCGAGACCTATATTCAGATAAATTTTTTGGTTTTTGGTATCGATATTTGGAATATCGAGTCTTTTTATTCCGATATTAATGGGTACCCGATATTTTTAAAGGGATACTTTAAATGAGTACCATATCGATACTTTCGGTTCGATATCGTGTCCCTATATGTATCTGTCATTGTCTCCATTTCCGTCTTTATCTTCACTTTTGCCTTCTTTTTTTTTGACTTCATCTTCATTTATTCATTTCTTCATCTTCATATTTATCTTTATTTCAAAGCTTAATTTCAAATGTGTAGTGAAAAAACAGGCGAAACATGTCAAATTGAACATGTTGCAGCAACATCTATACACAATTCGAAAATGTTTAAAAGACGGTTTTGGCCGTAATTTTCAACCAATTGTGAAACCATAAAAACTCTGCTCATCTACAGAAAAATGCGTTTCCAATGGTGTTCTTGGTTTAGAAATCGGTTCGGTAGAATCACCAAACGAACGGAGACAAAATTCATGTTAGCGTATTAATATATAGATTTTCTTTACAACAATATCATTAAATTTTTTGTCACTTACCAAAAACGTAAGGAAGCCACGCAAAGGACGCTGCTGGTTTTAAATTTACTCATTCTCCTCTCTTCCATTTTTCATTGCAATCTTGCATACAATGGATTCATAACACAGCCGCACAAAAAAACAAAAAGTGTCGTGTACCTTTGACAGGAACACCCTACCCCATTGTGTTTTGATGTCCTGAACATGAATCTGAACTCGATGAGTTCAAAGAACTCGTTGCATTACTATAACTCGGTAAATTTCGTTAGCTCGTTAAATATTGGTAATTCAATAAGCATCGCTAACTTGATAAGTTTCATTAAGTTGACAATTTTCGATAATCCCATAAATTTCCATAGCTCAATAACAATCCGTAAATTTCGACAACTAATTTTCTGTACCTATAAGTTTCGACAACTCAATAAACATTGATCAATTTGAATAATTCGGTACGTTGCGATTACTCAATAAACATTAGAGTGGTCCAAAAAAATTTTTCCTCTTGCCGAAAGGGGGAGCTGGTACCAAACTTTACGTTTCTAAGTATACATTTAGAGGATGCTGATAATGATGCTCATATTTTACTCTAGAAGTATTGTGTACATATATTAATAAAAAATTGGTTAAGTAACCTGAGAATTTTTCAAATATAAATTATCTAAAAAATTACCACAAGCTTCCGTTGTCATTGGAACAGTCACTTTTCATAAAAATCACCAATATTTTTGCCAGTTTCATAGCGATCCAGTAGCGCATTGCAAGGTCATTGGTATAGATGTTACAAATATCAAAAGGAAAAAACTAAGGGGTTGCCCCGTTTTCAAGGATGATTTTTATTTTCCTAATCAAAAATTGGACCACTCTAATAAACATGGATAACTCGATAAATTTCTACAACTATAAACTTCGATGACTTGATAAATTTCAGTAACTTGATCACTTACAATCAATAACAATACTTTATATGATTGAATTTATTTCGATTCATATCGACAAATTTAAAAAAAAAATTTTCTTACTCTTTCAGTTACCCGAATTCTTATGTTTTTCTCATAGTTTTCATAATCGTCTTTTTTTTTTAGTTGGCCTTCTATAACTATAGAATAATAGCTTTGGAATGGTGTTCTTGGTTATGAGATCGGTTCGTTAGAATCACCAAACGAAGGCGGACAAAATGTATGTTAGCTGTAGTGGAGTGGAGTGGTAAGATATGCTACCTTCCCCTCGATGGGACCCAGGTTCGATTATTGGCCGGAGTAACATTCAAACAAATTTTTCTTTCTCTTAGAGATCGCTCTAAAGAAAGCCATCATCTTTCTAACCCCGGATTTATTTATCAAAATACTAGCAAAAACCCGCCCGTTCCGCTGGTCGTCTTTAAAAAAATCTAGATTAATTAATTAAATTAAGCCGAAAAATACTGTGTGTTTTTTATAAAAATTCTCGCGCATGAATAGTAATGAAAGAAGTTTTGAATAGTAGTAGCAATTAAAAAACGTTTGACGTGATTTACTTTATTACTTTTTTTATTGTAATGCTCTTTGGTATACAATATTCTTCGTTTTTCCATGCGTTGTTGAATAAATGAACAATACCGATGGCTTACCAACTCTTGAGCATGAAACATAAAGTTGGCCATGAGAAAAACATGGGTATTCTAAATCAATACCACAAATTGATAAAGTTTGGCCTTGTGACTTATTGATAGTAATCGCGAATGCAAGGCGAACAGGAAATTGAAGACGTTTGAATTCAAACGGCATATCCGATGGTATCATTGGTATTCGCGGTATTAAAACTGACATATATTTGCTTCAACCGTATATTTGTGAGTACACAGGTAATACGTAAATATATGAATGATATAGGTAATATCTCATATTAGCATAACCTTTCTGCAAAAAATTAAGGAAACGATCACCAATCACGCCGGTAATGATACAATGAATTTTTCACTATAACTGACTTCAGATTAACGTTTATATAATAAGCGTATATGTAACATTTTAAAATTTTTTCCTTTCTTTATCCCGGAAACGGGCAGTAAAAATTACTTCACTTAAAAGCTTTCATCAACAGCTTCCATCTGATACCCATATTGTACAAACACATCCAAGGGTACCTTGGTCCACCTTTTCGGCTATATCTCGAGACCCTGGTCACTCAGAGATCTAAAAAATACTCTGTATTAAAGCACTCATCAGTAGCTTTGATTTGATACCCACAATGTAAAAACACATCCTAGGTTCCTCGTGCAGCGCCACCTGGTGGCGAGTGGAATCAATAAGCATATTATACTAACCTTCTCCGTGGAAAAATATATATATATACCAAATTTCATAATAATCGGCCCACACACGACCAAAATGTATTCAATTCTAATGAATGCTATGTGCGGTACAAAAAATACGTGCGGCAAATAGCAAAAACACACTCACTTAACCGACGCACCGCACACACACGCGTTATCGGATTTCAACCAAACTTCACAGAAACCTTTGCCAAAGCAACACCAACAATGTGTGAAACTTTCATTGTGTTCCTTAAACGCGTTGCTGAGATTACCACGGACAAACGCACACCTTTTTTCGGCTTAATTTTTATATATATAGACTTGTTTGTGGTTTGTCCTTACGAAGCGGACCCTAAAATATTCTACATATTCGAAATAAAATGTATTGAAATCAACAGAAAATCGTATTTTGGAATATGTGAGGATCCTAAGGAGCCTTGAAAAAAGTCGCAAGGCCAATTTTCCCCTCGGTATGTTTTTATTGGTATTAAATTCTTAAAATATCATTTAGTTAGAGTCCATGCTTTCCATGAAATAAAATCGTATATATTTTTTCAACCACATTTCAACAAAATCATGTCACTTTTAAATTTTTAATGTTATTAAGCATTCCTTCATCAAATAACATTTTTGCGCGGGCATCCAATTTGTGTTATATTCATACCCTGCAGGGAAAGCTACCAGTCGTGAACCAGAATGCTACCGGTTTGCATTTCAGCCCAACTAGTTCACGTTGTATCCGTTTTCAATGTTCGCCACTGGTATTTTTAACATGGCGATGTCATAGGAGATGCCAATTGTCCGCTCCTGCATCAGCACGCTACCAGTAGAAATACTAGTAGCATCATACCAAAAGCATAAGTATGTCATTTTGCTCGCGGCGCTGCAACAGTGGCAATGGTCGACAGAGTAAAGCTTTTGCACGCCAAATCAAGAGATCCGAGTTCGAATCTCAGTGAGCGAATTTTTTAATTTTTTTTTATTATTATTTTTTTTTTTCATTTATGTCTCTTGTGTAATTTTTTATTATTTATTGTTTTAAAAAGAAAAATTATTTCTATTCATTTTTTATGGTATTTGAGTATTTAGGTTTTTCCAACTCAAATTTAATTTATGTACAACTTTTACTTTATATTTAAAATGAAATAATTATTTAAATTAATTCACTTACTTTACTTTAACAACCTCCACGCGCACTCGAACCTTAGATCTCAGAACCAGAATCGGTAGTACTCACTCGACGCCACAGCCAACATTTACGATGAAAGCAATTAACCGCATTTTAGTTTTGGTTGTGCCTATTCAAAGACAGATGTCGCTGATCGCATAAGTTGTTCGAAATCGCCGAAATGGTAGGCCGTCGCTTTAGCACATACTAGTTAATGAACTAGTATTTATACTGGCTGGTTTGGCATTTCACTGCGGAGAACTGGTATAATTATAGTCCATAACGAACTGGTATGACTTTTATCCTTAAATAATGTTCATGAACTGGAATTTGTGCATACTGGTTCAGCTTTGCACTACAGGGTACCTACCCGCAGACGTATGTAAATTTCCCGTCATGTCAGCCAGTCATAGTCCAGTGCTGCTGGCGGATGAGTCTCTGTAACATTTTTCAACAACTTTTATGTTTTTCTTTTAACTTAAAACTTCTTTATCCGCTTGCGTGTGGTATGGTTGTGTTCTCATACATTTTTGTTTGTTTTACTGTCTGTAGTTCAGCGTATAATCCGCTTAAACTCGTCGCGGCGTACCTACACATATGTATGTATGTATGTATCGACATATGTATGCATGCATATATGTAATAAATAAACCACAGAAAAATGTACAAATTTCAATTATAACTGTTTAGTCAGTGTGTGTGTTTGTGTGTGTCTATGCAACTGCAGCTATATCCCTGTACGTGAATGGTGTTTCCTAAAAATTTGCCTTTGTTTTTGTTTTCATTTTATCTGGCTCGAGGATTTAGCCGAAAATGTTAAGTGAGATTTTAAAGTTTGTGAGCACATTTACATTTAGTGGCTTTTAGCTGAGAGCTTATTATTAATAAATGCACGAATGTGTATGAATTTATGTGTAACTCTTGTGTTCGTGTAAACGTACACAGAGGGCTATTGGATTGACGTAACGAGCAATGGAATTTTAAGCATAAGTCGCTAAAACTCTATGGATGAATTAATTGACTGCATAAAGGCATACCGATGATAGTATATATTCCTGACGAGCACGCTTAATTGGTCAGTCAGGTGCATGGTCTCACTCACTATTCGGCGAATGTCTGATTTCTGTTTTGATTGTGTCAGGCTATTACCGAATACCTGATGAGTCTTCTATATAAATTCTTGGTGGAAATATGCACGATGCAGGATATTAGTTTATACAGCATGCTTAAATTCATATCGACTTCGGGATACACAGTGGTTGAAAACTGGAATTAAATGTTTATAATTTACTTGAGCCTTCATTTTTTCAACAATTTGACTTTATTTTCTTTTAAATGAAAGCTTGTAAAATTAGCAAGAAACGAGTTGAGATAGATTTTTAAATTTTCATTTCCTTTTACTAAATTTTTTAGTGAAAAGTGCGAAAAAGTAGGAAATTTTGAAGAAAATCGATTTTCCTGTTCCAGTTAATAAATGTACAAAAACATATTAAAAACTAGTTGAAAATAATTCTAGGGCTTCCCTTAAATGGAAAAATATCATAAGAAAGAATTTGAAATGTTATAAAAAAATTTCAACAAAACTAATTTTTTTTTTTGATTTATTAGAAAAATTTTGGGTATGCAGTTTTATAGACAGTTAAATTTAATTGTAATAAAGTGAAAGTTACAAGTAAGTAGCTAAGAGTTTGCGTTGATTTTTAATAATTTTTTCGCTTACTTTTCGAGCACATCTGCATGTTGTGTATTTTATATTCGTATAATATATATATATTAAAAATCAATGCGAACGTTTAGCCACTTGAAACTTGCACTTTATTTTACTAAAATATCATGATCTATAAAACTGCATACCCAAAATTTTTCTAAGAACTAAAAAAGATTTTAATTTTTGTGAAATTTTTGTATAACATTTAAATTTTTTTTTTTTTGTAGATTTGTTTTCATTTTGGGTGAAATCTACAATAATTTATTATTTAGTGACATTTTTTAACTGGAACCGGAGGTTCCTTCAAAAGGGTTACTTTATTTTTTGCACTTTGCACTAAAAAATTTAATATAAGGAAAAAATTCAAAAATTGGCTTCCGTTTTTACCGTTGCGTCTATACCGTTTTTCTAGATCAAGTCATTTTCCTGGATATTTGTTCTTTTTAAGTTTGCATTGCGAATTAAAAAAATTCAAACTTTAACATGGAAAATGTTACTCATACGCCATGTAGACGTATGTACGAGTACGGCCTCGTACGATGTGGCGTATGAGTAACATTATTTTATGCTCCTATTCAGTAAAAAAATTGATTTTCATCGTTAGTAGCTTGTTTTTTGGCAAAAGTATAGGCTTTAATATAAAATCCTTGAAATTTTTAAAATATTTTTTTTGTTAAAGTTTGAATTTTCTTTTCATAAAAATTTGGAAAAACGGTATACGAAACGGGAACGCACTCTGAGAAGGTACCACCACAGACCTAATTAAAGGTCATCCTTAACACAGCGAGATTTTTCGGTCTCGACATGATTTTATTTTTTGTTACCTTCCATTACCTGTTCGTTTGGCGCCACTTCCTAGCGCTTTAATGCCTGCTACCAGACTATTTTTGACTATCGCTGAATAAACTCGCATATGCCTACTCAGCAGGGGGAGGATATGTGTTTGTACAACGACCTCTGCAAGATCACAACCGATCTCTATTCTGTGTTCAGACAATGACAGAGAGATGAATATTCCCTCGAGCAGGTAGGTATGTCGAAATCTAAAGACAGTGTCACACGATTGGTATATTTGTACATTTTTTATATTGGGCTATTGGTACAAAATGAAAAAATTGGGACGACATTTTTTTTTTGCAGTCACACAATTCTTACAATACAGCGAACTTCTGTCGAAAAATTTTAACAGAAATTGTTTTTCATGATTGGGATAAAGAAAAATATTTGTGCATTCACATGATTGGGATACGTTTTCCACCAAATTTTGGGCAAATGCCCAATCGTGTGACACTGCCTCACCAATACCTTTTCGGGGATCAGTCAGATGATTTTCGCCATCTTAATTAATTTCATAATCTAATTTCTCATAATTATTTGCGAATTATTTATACATAGTATATGCGAAAAATTAATGTGTGCACATTAGACAGAAAAGAGTTGTCACCTATAAAATATTTAAACTTTTTTCGATAGGCTTGTTAAATAAAATTTTGCTAAAGTGATACCAAATTAAATGTTTTCTTGACAACTAACATTCAAGTGATTTATTTTGGAACGAATTTTGAGAACGGAAATGACACTGAAGATGGCACAATGCCGAAACCGGTTTGTCTGTAGACCAAGCTTGACAAGGGATGACGGAAATTCGTTCCAAAACAAATCATCTTACCACCCTGTTAGAAAAAACAACTAACATCAATACACAAATTTTTAAGAGGTAATTTTTGAAACAGGGTTGCCATATATCAATAAAATTTAAAATTTCTTATTGAAAATTTGTGACTAGGGTATGTAAAATACTGAACGAGGAACAAAAAGAAATATATATTTTTCCAAATATGTACATATATTTCGAGTAGAGTTGCCACCGAAAAATTATATTTCCAGTCAAATCTTGTCAATATATGAGTATCGTATAGTTGTGATGAGCATTACACTTAAAACCACTTTTTTTTAAATTAGGTAGAATTTTGTAAATTAATAAAAAAAATATATACATATTTTTTGATTATAGTTCACACAGTAACATAAGCTATATAAATAAAAGTTTCAAAATTTAGAAAAACTCATAAGATTTTCATGAAAATTTCAAGCTTTTTAACAAAAATTTCTAGAAAGATGTCGGGTATGCAATTTAATGGACCATTTAATTTTAGTATATATAATAAAGTGCAAGTTTGCTCAAAGTACTCAAATTTCTGGTTAATTTTCAGAATGCTGCACATTCTTACATGAAAAATCTCACAAAACTGTAGATAAAAAAAACTTTCAAAAATTACCGAGAATTTTGCGTCACTTCAAACTGGCACATTTTTACTAAAATTAAATTGGCTATTAAACTGTATACGTCAAATTTCACAAAAAAATTTTACTGGAAAGTTTGAAATTTGTATGCAAATTTAATGAATTTTTCTAACTTTTGTACAAAGTTTGCAAGTTTCATTTATATAATTGTTTGTTACGGTGTGAACTATAGTATACATACATACATATAGGACATAGAATACATATAGTATATAGTATGCATATATTAAAAAAAAATATTAATTAAAAAATTTTTACCAAATTTAAGAAAAAGCGTTGGTAAATTTGCGTGGTTGAAAGTGTATATAAAATTTATTACATTTTAAGGCTTTTTCCGTCCGCTAAAATATTTGCGAAAAATATTAGAAATTACGCTACCCCCATTTCAAAATACCTAGAAAGATACAATATATGCTTTTTATAAAATATCACCAAGGGAAAAAGATTAATTTGTTTAAATAAATTCTTAAAAATTCTTTTTTTTATATAAAAAATCACCCCAGGTGAAAGCTTAAAATTTCTGCATAACATTTGTTTAGAAATTTTGTCAATGGAATTCGAATAATGAGAATTTTGGAGGGACTTTCAAATCGGTATAGCTCACGTATGCGTGATGCGCCTAAAAGATGCAGCGATTTCTATTCTGAGAACAGTGCGAATGGAAATTATAATAGCGAGGTTTTAGTTTTTTTAACTATAATTTTTTCCGAAATATTTTGGCGGAAGTAATATAATATAATCTATATAAATAATACGCGAAGGGATTCAAATTGAATTGAATTGTCCTTAGATGTGCAAACTGTGGTGTCAAAGTAAAAGGCTTGCACTCCAGATGTGCAATAAGGTTTTATTTTTTTAAAAAGAGTTGCCACCTTTTAAAAAATTCTATTCAAATTATTTAAAAATATAAATCAATTGTTACAAAATGAGTATCAATCGAAATGGGGTTGAAAATATTTTTTTCTTAAACTAACTATAAGAGGGTTGCCACTTGTTAAAAATCAAACACAATTTAAATTATGGGAATTAGGTCAGAGAAATATGTGGCATCATATGTGTGCCAAACGAAAGAAGTTTCAAAAGGTTGCAGTTTGAAAATGTTTTAAAGAGGGTTGCCACCTGCTTAAAATGTCACATTTAGTTAACTTATACACAAGTTATGTGTATGAAATATCAAAATATGGATGCCAAACGAAAGAGTGCTAGGAAATCTGCAGTTTGAACACAATGAGCATTTGTGAGGTGTTGCAAGAGGGTTGCCATTTGTTTAAGAATTTAAATTCAAATTATTTAGTAAGTTAAATGAATATTTTAAATATGGGTATCAATGGAAAGGGGTTTGCAAAATTTTTATTTATGAACTCTATTCGGCGGGGTTGCCAAATGTTTAAAGAATCAAATTCATCTTAATTCAGCAGTTAACAAAAATTTGTATCACAATGCCAGACGAAAGAGATCTAGGAGGATTTTTGTTTGACAATTTGTACTTTTGAAAAGGATTTCCACCTGTTTGATTTTAATTAATTTTTACACAAGATTTATAAAATATTAAGATATGGGTGTCAATCTGACTGGCCACCGTTTCGAAAGGTCATATCGACTCAAATAAGAGAAAGAATTGTTTGTGATAGTCATAAGATTTGCTCCGTTCTTTCGAGTTGCAAAAATGATAGGTCAATTAAATACCTTAACTTGTAGATGTGGGATAAGGTATAATTTTTTTAATTGAGAACTTTTTTAATGGTATAGGGTGGCTTCAAATTTGATGTAGTTCAAAATCTGCACCATGCGGGACCATGGTATAAAGTCCATTGTAGGCTTTTTAACGCCAAACGGGTTCACTAGTCAAGTTTATAATTCCAAAACTTTTTTGGGTGGGCCACCCTAATGCACATAATTCATGATATCTTTCTCAATTCATTCAATCGTATTTTTCTTAATTTTTTCTGTAAAAGAACATACATATGTACATACATATATTAATTTTGCAACATTATATTTTCTATTTTCAGTGTGTTTGTGTGCTTCATTTGGGAGTGCGAATAGAAAAGCCTCAACTTCTGACTGAATGTGTCAGTGCCGCCACGACTCTACATACATATGTAGCTAAAGAGCGATAAAAACACTCAGTTAAACGAATCACTTCAGCCAATTTGATTAAACGCCACTTTGAAGCAAACGAGAAAGACGTGCCGTTGTTGTTGAAGAGCGAATAAGCGAAATTGTTGCCTCTCTAGCAGAAAAAATACAACGCTTTCGAATTAAAATATTATTTAATAAAAAACCAACACAAAGAGAGACAGAAAAAAAATTATAATAAAATTGAAATGAACGATTGTGCTGCATGCATACATTAATATGTAATAACAGCTGACCAACCGATCCTTAAAGTGCGGGGAAAAAGTTAATCGAGTGATTGCAATGGTCAGTAATTAGCGGATGGCACAAAGATGAACACACACACACACACACACACATAAAGTGGTTTTAAATAAATAGTTTTGTATGTGAGCCAGTGCGGTAAGGCATGGAAATGCGCGTAAAACCAATTTTTATGTTGCAAATGATATATTGAAAAATAAAATGTAAATCACAAACACACATACATACATATTTACATAAATAAGTGAAAAACGAGGCAGCCACTACGCTCGAATAAATTAAAAGGAATTAAAAAAATATTAACAAAGTAATTAATAAGCGCAAGAGCTGTGCGTGCGCTAGCGTATGCGAGTGTACAACTACAAACATAATTATACATATATGTAAAAACTATTCTATGCATACATACTTGCATGCGTGTATGTGACGGCCGCCATTTTCGCCATAATTTAATTAAATGCAAATAAAGTGAAAACTTCAATTTTTCGTATAAATAGTGTCGTCAGCAGCGATAGCTGCAGTTCAAAGAGAGCGAGGTCGTTGCCTGGGTTGCTCGCTTTGTGTCGCGCGCACATACATACCTACTATCTACTCGTATAACAAAAATTTGTCAACAATCAGTCATAAAAACACACACACACACAGTCGGTCCACACACAGCTATGAAATTATATTTGACCACAATGTCAGCGCGTCGCGTGGGATGTGTCAGCCAAATGACATATGCCGCAGCGCTGGCTATATGTCGCATTTTCATAATTATCGCGCTCACCGAACGGCTGATGGCGGTAGGCGCTGGCGGTGGTGCAGGTGGCGCCGGCGGCATTAACGGCAATAATGGTGAGTAAATATGAGTGCAAAGAAAATATTGTATGCGCATGCGAGCAAGGGAAACTATTTTTATAGCTTTGTAGTCTTAAAGCAAATAAATATTGGCGTAATAAAGCCATTAACATACATTTAAAAAAAAAACTTTTTTTTTTATTGTAAATTTTTACGCGCTGAAAATATTTACTTAAGAGGTTAATGCATAGCACACCTGTGAGACAACTGTACACTAGTGAATAATAAATGCAGGCCACTAACTTTTTAATCAAGTTTGAAAATTAAAAAAAAAAAAACATAGTTTAGCATTTTATAAATTTTATTCTATTTTGGATTTTTTCTTTTTTATATTTAAATTTAAACTTGCGTTAATTACCTGCATAAAGTTGCTTGCGCGATTTGACAATAAAATTTTAGTGTCGTCCAACGCCTAGCCTTTGAATATCCAGCTTCATATGTACACATACATACAGTCATGTGAAAAATAATAGGCACACGAAATTTTTCCCAGTTTCGGCTATGTTTTTTGTTTGTTGAACGTTTATTAGTATTTCATGAAAATACAGCTCACTTATAACAAAAACCATATTAGTTCAAATCTCAAACTTTTGAGAAAAATTAAAATAACTCAACAAAATTTTACAATAACATCAAACTCTTTACTAAGCATTTTGAGAAAAAACCTAAGTAGGCAGTTTTATTTTTATTTTTGTTGTTAGGGTTGTTTTCTGCTTCCATACAAAAATAATGGTCGAGAAGACTTTGTATGGAAGAAAATATGTGACACTGTCAGGAAAAAAAATTATCTAAAATCAATGCGATTTCTTAGCCGCTTGAAACTTGCACTTCCTTGAGCTAGAATTGAATGTGCCTTAAAACTGCATACTTACATTTTTTTCAAAATTTTTTTCAGTTTTTAAAATTTGTCTACAAAGTTTGAAATTTTGGACTTATATTGTTAGATAATGAGTTGTGTTTTTATAAAAAAAAAAAAATAATAAACACTAAAAGAAACAAAAGAAGAATATCCAAAGCTGGTCAAAATGTCGTGTCCCTATTATTTTTCACATGACTATATACATACAGGTATATACCAACTTTTACGTCCTACCATTTTGTCTCCACCCTCTGCTGCATATTTGCATATTTTTATGCGCAAACAACACACCCACCAACACATACAAACATTGTTTACTAACCATAATGGCATAATATCTAAATTTTAGCCGCAAGCAAATTAAGTCAACAAATGGTGAATGCAAAGCAGCGGCGGGCCAGCCATTGATCATGCATACACAATTCAATTAGCTAATTTGCATTAAAGCACCTAAAAATATACAATACATTATGATGTGGCAAATCACCAAAGCAAATGTGGTTACTTGCGCGGGTGTGTTAGTGTGCGTGACCGTGTGTGCAGCAAAAGGAGGAAGAGTTCAGCTTACAGCTTTAAACGAATACATAGTCAACTTGCACTTGAGTTTTTACTTTTTTTATAGAGTGACATCAATATGCTGGCAAAAAATGTACTTTAAACCAATTTTATTTCAAACTGGTCCACAACTAGTTCGATTGAATTAAGTTTGAATGAGTCACGAACCCATTAAATGAAAACCAAAGCGCTCAGGAATAGATAACAATAGGCAGAACAGGCAAGAAGTGTGAATGTGCACACGTCGAGCAGAAAAAAGTTTACTCCATATTGAAACCTCTCTGGCCCGTAAAGAATCAGAGACGACTGTTGAGGGAGAGAAAACTACAGCTCAAAGATTTTCTGTATATCGGACTCATAAATTGGCTTGTTTAGTCTCGCGAGTCGCGGAAAAAAACGGAGATTGTCATCATCCTTCAGACAGCACTCATATCAGGTAGTCACTAGCGCCTAGTTCGCAATATATATGTTACCGACTAAACCAGATTTTGGACAAACTAGTTTGGCTTAGGATAAACCAGTATAGCCTATGCAATACTGCAGCCGTATTCCAACATTCGCTGTCACTAATTTTGATCTCCGAAAATCTCCCACAGAATAACCGGCGCACCTAAAAGCAGTCAAAAAATAGGATCATGCCCCTCATACTGCCAATTTTGGCTGATTACACATTGCATCTGTTACTTTTCTAGGTCATATAGTTTTGGGCCCCACAGCTTTTCTTTTAGCGAATTTTAGCCTGATCTAAGCCCGATAGGAGAAACCAGTTAAACCTAGACTGAGCTACTAGCTACTAGTATGAACATGTACACTTCAATACGCCTCAAAAAATAACCCTCATCAGTCCAAATCAGGTTACCAAGTCGATGGTATTGGTGCGTCTAACTTGTTTCCGCGTTCAGCCGATACTACTTAACTGATCTCTCCTTTCGAGCTTAGCCCAGATTACATAGTTTGGCACAGGCTATACTGGTTTATTTCAGGGACCGAAAACTAAAGGTCTGAGCGAAACTAAATGTCGTTCCTCGTAGTTTTGTGCCCAAGAACGCTTCAAAACCAAAACCAAAATGAGAACAAAACTGTCGAGAATGTTCTCAATGGGAGTTATATAAGAACCAAACACTATGTAACATTTCTAAGAGAACAAAACGGAGCCAGGTTGACAAAGAACAAAACGGGAACAAAAGTATAAGGAACTTTTTCTCGAAGAACAATTTGTTAACTAAAGTTTTAGGAACTTACTGATAGAGAACGGAACGGGAACAAATCTTCTCTGAATTGTTGGTACCCAATACTTCAAAAAGATTTCGGTAACCAATACTTTCCTTTCGGTACGCGATACCGATTCTTTGCATCACACCTTCGCCATCATATAAATGTCATGTTAGGAAAAACAAATTTCACTATAAATTTATATGTTATCGGCAAAAAAACTTTAACTTACCGTAACAGTGAAATATTGTTTTATTACTTTTAATTTTAGTCGATATAAGGTTCCAGAAAAATGCTTTGACGGATGAAGAAGCCTTTCAGGCCTGCAAAGATAATAACGTAGGACAAAAGTGCTTCAAACAAGTAACAGTTTCTCTGCATTATCTCGACGAGCCGACGTATATATGTACATTTTTAATTTGAATCAGTATTAAAAGCTGTATGGCTCCTACATTCGGCTTTTGATAGGCGAGCCTCCCCTTAAACGTTTTTATTGCTATATTTTTGGCCTATGTGCGCTTTTATTACAAACCTAAATATTTCGGTACCGAGTATCGAAATTATTAGATACTTTTTAAATCGGTTACGAGTATCGATCAATACTTAAAAGTATCGACTCAGCACATCACTAATCGGGAACATCACTACTTTCAAATATTTGAATGCTGAAATTAATCAAAACAAGTAGGAGCAGACAGACAGACAGACAGACAGACGGACATGGCTAAATCGGCTCATATAAGTATACATTTTAATGGGTCTATCTCTTCTTATTCTGGTACTTACAAACATCGGACCAAAGTTATAATACCATTTCATGCTCATGAAAGGTATAAAAAGAACTGAGATTTAATTATGCAAATAAAGTCAACGAAAGACTTAAGACGCGAACTTTTCGTGCACAGAAAATGAAAAATTGCTCTATAAATGGACAGTGATAATGACAGACTAATGATAAACGAACTGGAAGTTGAAATGATACAGTTTTTTCTGGCTTCGAGTTAACAATCGTTGTTCACAGTGAAACGATTTTTCATCCAAATACGCAGACGCCCCTCTCATTCTTAGCGTTAAGTTCTCAGAACTTTTGTTATAGTTTTTTTCACTAGCAGAATGCTCCCCAGACTTTTGTTCTTATTTGATCCTATTTGAAAAGATTCTCGATACTTTCATTCTTATTTTGTTCTCATTGGAAACATTCCCGAAAGCTTCGTTCTCATTCTGTTCTTCTTTAGAACGTTCCCGAGAGCTTTGTTCGCATTGTGCTTTTTACGGAAACGTTCCCGAAAGCTTCGTTCTCATTTTGCTCCCGTTTGGCTCTTTTGTGCGAAAGTTCCGGACATTTCATTTTCTTCTCGTGCAGAACTCAACCAAAACTGAAACTTGCTGGTTCTGAGCTCTGTAATCCATCAGTCACGTTGTATCTTTGGCTACATCATGCGCCTTTGAGGACTTTGACTTCAACGATTTCCCTTTAAAGCCTTTTCTACCGTCTACTTCTCAAGTTTTTATCAAGGCTATGGGAATTAATACGATGATCGGCCATCGGAGTCTTCAATATCTTTTAAACATAACCGGGTCTAGTTCGATTTAAATCAGTGACCAGCTAGTTTTTTAGAGATTAAGTAATTGCAAAATATGGTATGCTCAATAACTGGCATACATACTGCATTTGTACACTCGTTTATACACTAACCAACCCGCTGTGAAATATTGTAAATTGCCTGTATTGAATTTTATGCGGCATAAAAAATTGATAACATCAAAAAAAAAAAATAAAAATAAAATCGAAGCATAATAACACTGTTTATTGTTATTGTTGCAAATGCGCCTGACAGTATGCAAATTATAATGTTTATTATTGGCAATATTTGCATGTATATAGCTGCTTGCTTTTTTCAATCAATTTGTTGCTTATTTTTGCTTTGTTGACACAATGTACCGTAGTGTTCAATGTTGGCGCGTGAATTTTAATGGGCGACAGCCAATTTAAAAATTTTCGCGTTATTATTAATGCAATTTTGTAGTCTTTGCAATCATTTTTATTTTTTATTTTTTGACACATTTTACTTTCTGCTTTGCACTTGCAGCAATAAGCATTGACGTTAATATGGAAATTTTTTTATTGCTTTCGCATTTGCTGTTGCTCCATTGCAATTTGCTCTTTACATGTAAATTACTTTGTCGTCACTTAAAATGTGAAACAACCCCCCCCCCCCC